>NC_142744.1:21105000-21302500 GCF_051943395.1 Hippocampus bargibanti | reverse complement strand
CAACCATTGCTGCTATTCTCCGGAACAGAGAAGCCATCAAAGGTGCATCTGTTGCAAAGGGTGTTTCCGTGCTCTCAAAGCGACGGTCTCGGCAATCGAAGAAGTAGAAAAACTTCTGTTAATTTGAATTCACGAAAAGCAGCTATCCGGCGACAGGCGTGAGTAAAGCTATTTTATGCGAGAACGCACGGCTAATTCACGCCAATATCGCCATGCGCCAACCTGGAAGTTCGACGCTTATTGAGGATTTTAAAGCCAGTGACGGATGGTTCGAGAACATCTGAGGGCGAAGAGGAGAAGGCAATGTTGGCAAAGTGGAATGATGTGCAGGCTTTTACCGAACAGTTCCATCCAGAAAAGACTGGCTATGACAATCATCACCATGATGAACGATAATGTGATGCCTCAGCTTTGTAAGACCTTACAAGTCAGAAAGCAACAGGTGTCAATTAAGAGGTTTTTAATCAGCAAAAATGATGAGGAGTCTCCAAAGAAAAAAGAAGAGAAGCCACACCAGAGGTTAAGTTACCAACAGTCCTTATGCAAGGTGACTGTCCTTCCATAAGCCACCAACGACCATCAAAAAGGTTAATAAAACTTTATTTTACAGCACAGTTTATTTCTTTAATTACAGCCCTCATGTAATGTGCCTCTCTTTGTGACTTTATGATACAATGCAGTGTATTTCTTTCATTACAATACAATAGCACATTTATTATACATAGAATACGGTATGTTGTGTGTAGTTTTAAGGCTTATTTAGTTAAAAACTATATTTTATGGAAACGGGTATGGATTATTCCCATTAATGGTTTCCTATGGGAATTTTTTTTTTTTTAGATACACACTTTTCGCCTTACACACTCTGACTGGGAACCAATTACGTTCATAAGTTGAGGTCTCACTGTATATATATATATATATATATATATATATATATATATATATATATAATTTATAAAGGACAAGCACAACACATTATAAGGCGCTACAGTATTGGCTGGGGTTACGCACGACTTCTTCTACAGCGGTTTGAAATGGAGTCGGTGGCTGCTGACAGCAGTTGCGACACTCTTTGTGGCTCAATATTACTTCACATAAGAGGTGCATCTGCATATTAGGAGCAGGGTCATCTTTTGAAGAAAATGAAGGCTTTTGGGTGCGCCTTACACATTGGAAAATACGGTAAGTAAAATCTCCAAAAACGGACATCAACTTTTGTCTGTGATATGAAAACAACTCCATGAAAAATATAGAATGAATTTGCTGTGGATTTCAGTGAGCGACAGGTGTCCAGCCAATAACATGATACAATGCAATGACTATGCAGCCGATCACTGCATTTAAAGTGCTTGCGCGTGTTCTCTGCTCCATCACAACAGTTAAGTGGCAACAAGTGACACTAATATTTTATCATGGCAAAGCGACCCAGGCAGTGAATAAGATGTGTCGCATCCCCAAATCAAAATAATAATGAACGGTGGTGCTTTTAAATTGCAATGGCTGTTAGAGTCTGTGCAAATAGAAAAACAAGCCGTGAAACTGGGTGTGATATTTTCTTTTTGGATGAGAAAGGTAAGTTCTGTAAAACATGCAGCAAAGCTAAAGTTGTAAGTCAAGTTTCCAAAGGGAAAATATGGACTAAATGGAAGTCGGACTACCTCAATCGACACATTCAACAGAAAAAGTCCTTTGAATGATGTTGGATTTAGATAAAGACTCAAGATGGGGGGAAAGGAATGGTACAGTATTGCGAGAGAGTGCAAACAACCAGGAGGGCAAAAACAGCTGTGAGACAGAAAAAAATGCCCACATTAAATTTGTAATTGACTATATTTTACTTGCCATATAAATAAATGAACCCAATTTTGGATGGATGCTAATTTGATTCCTATTCAATGTGTTATAAAATTGCATTATTGTTCAATGTAAAAAAATGATTCTATAACAAAATAACACAATTGTTAAAAATAATATTTTTTCACATTCTATGGTAATTTTTTTTTCAATGAAAGAAATGTGCCTTAGCTCGAAAAAGTTTGAAAAATACCGATTTACATGATAGAATTCAGGGTGGCCCAGTAGTTGAGTTGTTAGCACACCGGCTTCACAGTGCAGAGGTCGGCGGTTTGCGTCCCGGTCCGGCCTCCCTGTGTGGAGTTTGCATGTTCTCCCCGGGCCCGCGTGAGTTTTCTCCGGGTCCTCCGGTTTCCTCCCACACTCCAAACACATGCATGGCAGACAGATTGATCACTTCAAATTGTACCTAGGTGTGAGTGTGAGAGTGGCTGTTGTACGTCTATGTGTGCCCTGCGATTGGCTGGCAACCAATTCAGGGTGTCCCCCGCCTCGTGCCCGAAGACAGCTGAGATAGGCTCCAGCACCCCCCGCGACCCAAATGAGGAATAAGCGGTACGGATAATGGAATAGAATGGAATGATAGAATTCAACTTTTGACAATATTAAAATGTCAACTAAAAAGCTTTAACAATTCAACACTAAGATCAAAATGAACTCCTATTGACTTACAAATGCCTTGAATAATTTTCTCGAGTTCAATTATTTTCCAGACACCTGACTGTCACTGCTTTGATTTCACTGGATTTGTCTCCTGAAAAAGCTCACCTGTGCGTTTGAGGTGTATTGACCCTATCCATCAAGTCAATAGACTGATCTGCACATATATCAATACTGAATTATTTTCTCTGTTATTTTTCTTTGTCTGGGCTTGACCTGCAAGCACTCACCCGGGGAGGAGAATGAAAGGACCCGAGAAAGAAAGGGAGAGAGGCAGAAAGAGATAATGACCTCCCCCCAGCTCAGCGGAACGTTGAGTCCTCGCAGCGTGTGGGCTTGGGTCTTGGTCACCGTAGCCTTGGACGATCTGTGAGTGTTGACGGGGAGAAAAAAAAAATGTGCAGGCAGACGAGCCTCTCCCACGCAAACGCTGGCAGCACAAACATGCACTGACCTTGGGTTCCATTATGAGGCTGAGTAAATGCCCTCCTGGGCGACGCCATATTTTTGTGTGTGAGTGTGTGAGGGGCTGTGGTGACAATGGTGTTGCGGTGAGAGTTTGTGCTGTTAACCAGACACAGCTGGGAGGAATCATTTTCCATAACTTCAGCACACAGGATTGATCAAGATCTTGTGAAACTATTGCAGCTCATCAGGCCAAAACGATAGGGGTGATTTGTGCTGAAAAAAAGTAGCACTAAATTGTGAAAGAAAACTGGAGGGCTGCCAGACAGTCATACTCTGTCTCTCGACAAACATCAAGTTCTACAACAAGGCCGAAATGTGACTAAGATGGTTACCAGTACTAATGGTATAGGACGTGATAAAGTTGTGGCTGCTGCTGAGTTTGGCACTCAGGAGTGGATCAAACATGATAATACACAAAAATTCATCACTTGTAAATTCTTTCGCTGACGTCAGCCGACTTCAACATAATCTTACATGACCAAGTTCAATATGTGAGTGTGTGTGAGTGTGTGCGTGTGTGTGTGTGCGTGTGCGTGCGTGTGTGTGCGTGTGTGTCTGTGTGAGACGAATACAGTTACGCATAGGTCAGCGATGTAAAACAAGGCTGTGTGTAGATAAAACATTTGAAACTTAATTTAAGCATAGCTCAATACTGGCTGATTGATTGACTTCTGGCCCATATACTTCACTCTACAACCGGCCCACATCTGGTTTGCCAGAGTAAAGCCAGTGCTTCCTTTGCCACTAGTGGGCAATGTTCGCCCCACATACATTCTTCCTGTGCTAACACAAGGCCACCTGGCCAGCTTCATGTCAGATGTCTCAAAATTACTATTGGTATTAATGAATAACTTGAGTTGCACACTTATATATTATATTATACTTATAAATTATAAAAAAATGGTACCATACATCCCTACCATTGGTGCGCCTACTTGGCAGTATGCGTGCACCTTCACTGCTTTTCATTGGCAAGAATGTCGGCGCTATTTGACCATCGCCTCTGGATAGAACCAGGTCGCTTGCTTTTTGCGCCTATAATGGGCAGCCCTTTTCACAGCCCCATTTTTTTATCGGAACTATCGGTGATGCAGGACAGTCTACGTTGGTGTGGTTGAATGGAAGTGAGGATGAAGAAAGAGGACCGTCAGTGTTGAGCATGGATTTGAAGCGGATTTACATTGGACAGGATTTACATTGAATGCAATAGATTATTGTTTATAGTCAAACTGAGCTTGTAGCAGATGTATACATATTTTGACCATGACACCTCTGATCCACCGGTGAAGGGACTCTTTGATTGACTCCACTTGCATCTCAAACTGCTTCATTGTTTGAAGCGTCTGCAAGAATCACCAGATCACCTGAATGTCGCTGTTTTATGTTATATATTGTGTTATATTTTGTTGTTATTTTATGTTTACTTTCTTTGTAGATCAGAATCAGATCAGAATCAGAATCAGAATCAGAATCAGAATCATCTTTATTGCCAAGTATGTAGAACACACAAGGAATTTGTTTCCGGTAGAACACGCTGCACTAGTATCGTTGTCAAAAAAACTGCTAAGTGGCACTATACAGTTCCATTTTGGCTACTGTTGAAAGAGTTCAAAGAGTTAATGGCTTGGGGGGAAGAAGCTGTTCACCGTTACACAGCACTCAAAGGGGCATACCGATCTGTTGCGCATGCAGCATTGGGTCTTTCTGACCACTATTAAATCCACTTAATTCCCAAATACAGACAGAAACTCAAATGTGTAGTACCGGTAGTCAAGACTGTTAAGAAATGGACAGATGAAGCAAAGTTAGCTCTACAAGAATGCTTCGATGGCACTGATTGGAGTGTCTTTGAAACTTCAACGGGCACATTGCATGAATACACAGACACTGTAACATCATACATTAGTTTCTGTGAGGACATGTGTGTACCAACAAAGTCCTGCCGCCCATTCAACAACAAGCCATGGTTCACTCCCAAACTCAGGCAGCTTAGGAAAGAGAAAGAGTCCGCATTTAGAAGCGGCGATCGAGCACAGTCTGTTTCGAGCCCGAAACAGACTGACAAAGGAAATTAACATCAGAAAGAAAAGTTATGCGGCGAGGCTTAAAGGACAACCGACAACACTTTTTTGTTTCCTAACTGACATCAGAAAAAAGGTTGATAGCATCTAAAATCCCCAAAACACGCAGGCTGAAATTTTTAGTCAAATGCAAAACACCAATAAAAATGACTTAAAGTGTCCAAAATGTGCTAAACATTGAGCTGCGAATTGGGCATTCTCAGAAAGTCCCGCCCCCAGTTCGTGGCGTCACGCCAAGACGTCTTGCATTGCTCGAGAATCAAAACAACGGCTTCAGATTCGGAGAATATGCTTTTTGTTACGCATTCAGTTATAAATATGATTCAAATAGTTTCGAAGAGGAAAGTATAAATGTTTGCAATCAATTAAAGAAGGTCTTCCAGGTCATTTTGAGGGATCAAGACTGGTGTAGCGTCACAGAAAATGCTGAAGATGGCGGCAGAGCTCCGTTGGAAATTGGTTGCTTTTCACCTGGGAATTTTTGTCAGCGAATATCTAATACAGTAAAGTCTCGTTATATCGATATCAGTTATATCAATAGTACTGCTTATTACGATACTATTTCTATGAACGCAAGGAGAAAATTTACATGCCGCAGGATCGGATATATCGATAGTCCGGTTATATCGATATTTTTTCTGACTCCCGAGAATATCGATATAACGAGACTTTACTGTAGTTGTCTCAGTGTAACATACAACGATTCACCATTGCATTTTTTATGTGTTTTCGTTCTAATTTTGCCATCGACACGGATCAACAAGAAGTTTTCAGACCAAAAAAAGTACCGCAAAATACATTGAGGTGATGCAAGGTATGTCCTTTCTCGGTCAGGGGCGTTCTTCCGTGACGTCAGGAATTGTCACCAACTCAAAAACAAGACTTCCGGAATATTCAGCGCGAGTCTTAAAACGTAAAATCTAGCTACAGTAAAGTCTCGTTATATCGATATCGGATGTATCGATAGCCCCGGTTATATCGATACTATTTCTATGCACGCACGGAGAAAATTACATGCAAACAGGGTCGGATATATCGATAGTCCCGGTTATATCAATATTTTTTCGGACTCCCTTGAATATCGATATAACGAGACTTTACTGTATATGCGGTGGGATCTTTGTAAAATACGCTCAGTCGAAGTCATTTGAAGCGATTTTACAAATTATGGACACAACTTGTCCGGAGACGTCGGTTGTCCTTGAACAAACAGTTCTCCGCTAATGACTCTGCATCGGTGTGGAATTGCCTGAAAGCAATAACAAATTATCGTTTACCATCCCCCCAAGCAGTTTACAACAGTGGTCTGGCTGATGAGCCAAATAAATTCTTTTGCCGATTTGAAAAGGACACCGCCCCATTTCCCTCGTCTGCCCACCATTACCAGAAACTACCGTATCTCCGCCCTCTGCCCTACAGATCCACGAACTGGACGTGAGACAGCCCTTCAAGCAGCAGAAGATCAAGAAAGCTGCGGGACCTGACAGAGTGTCCCCCTCCTGCCTGAAAGTCTGCGCTGACCAGCTGGCTCCGGTCTTCACACGAATCTTCAACAGATCCCTGGAGCAGTGTGAAGTCCCATCCTGCTTCAAACAGTCTACTATTGTCCCAGTTCCAAAGAAACCAGTACCTTCGGGATGGAACGACTATAGACCTGTTGCTCTGACGTCTGTGGTCATGAAGTCCTTTGAACGTCGCATGCTGAACCACCTAAAGAACATCACCGGTCCTCTGCTCGATCCTCTTCAGTTTGCCTAAGGTGCAAACAGGTCTGTGGAGGATGCAGTCAACATCGGACTGCACCACATCCTCGACCACCTTGACAACACAGGAACCTACGCAAGGATCCTGTGTGTGGACGACAGCTCTGCGTTCAATACCATCATCCCAGAACTCCTCATCCCCAAACTACTCCAGTTTGGTGTGTGTTCTACGATCTGCCAGTTCGCTCAGCACGAACAACGAGCACTGGAGCCCCACAGGGATGCGTCCTCTCTCCATTGCTCTTTCCTCCCTACACGAACAACTGCACCTCAACGCATCCAGCTGTTGAATTCATAAAGTTTGCAGACGACACATCGGTCATCGGTCTCATCAAAGATGGCGACGAGTCTGCCTACCAACACCAAGTGGAGCAGCTGGAGCTCTGGTGCAGCTTTCACAACCTAGAGCTGAACATGCCCAAGACAGTGGAGATGATTGTGGACTTCAGGAAACATCCATCACCACAGCTACCCCTCTAACTATCCAACTGCCTCGTGTCAACCGTTGAGACCTTCAAGTTCCTGGGAATCACAGTCTGCCAGGACATGAAGTGGGAGGTCAACACCAACTCTATCCTGAAAAAGGCCCAACAGAGAATGTACTTCCTGAGGCTGCTAAAGAAGCATGGCCTGCCACAGGAGGTGCTGCAACATTTCTACATGGCTGTCATCGAATCCATCCTGTGTTCTTCCATCACCGTTGGGTTCGGTGCCGCCAAAGAAATGGACAAAATCCGACTTCAACGGACAGTTAGGACGGTGGAAAAAAATAATTGGCACTGCTCGACCCACTCTCGAGGACTTGCACGCTGCAATAATCCAAACTAGGACGCGGAAAATCCTAATGGACCCTCCGCACCCTGCCCACCACCTTTTCCAGCTACTCCCCTCAGGCAGGCGCTATGGATCCATGCGTGCCAAATCCAGCAGACATTTAAACAGCTTCTTCCCCCAAGCCATTAACTCTTTTAACAGTAGCCCAAATTGAACTGTATAGTGCCTCTTTGCAATTTTTTGATGATGATACGAGTGCAGCGTGTTCGACCGGAAACATAATCCTTGTGTGTTCTACATACTTGGCAATAATGATGATTCTGATTTTGATTTGTAAAGTGGTTTGTTACAATTGCAACAGTTGTGAAGTGCAATACCAACAAAGATTAATTGTATTGTATTTTTTGTACATTTCACAGATACATACTGTATTTATATTACATCATGTCATTTCTATCATCTAATACCCTTTAACAACTACTAAGCTTAATTTTAATTTGTGAAACATGTCAGGTATTTGAACACCTACACTGTCTGTAAGTAAAGAATCTGCTTAAAATTAGATATCAAGTAGACAGGATGAACTTAATACAACAACTACTAAGCTTGTTTAAGAAAAGCATTTGATTCAAACCTGCGCACAAAAGAGCAAGAATCAACTTCTGTCCAATGTGATCAAATTCTATTGTTGTAAGTTACAGTAAATATTCTCTCTTTAGACATCAAGTGCCAGTCCATCCAACAGAGAGGAAGGACACCATCAAATTCACAAAATGTTTATCTTTGAGAGAACAACACATTAGTGGCAGCCAAAACAATGATCCACCCGACAGACTTTCCGACACAGCTGGCAGCACAGCACACAGTGTAATCGCTTCCTGGCCACCGTGTCTGGGGTTGGCATCTGCACAAGGAGAGAGGAGGAGGGTGGCCTTGTGTGGTGGGGGGAAGTTGGAGTCGTGGATAAACGGTGGATGGAACAGCCTGTGAGAACACACTGTCCTAAAACAAAACATTGCGAGATGTAGATCCACCACTGGATGCTTTCCAGGTTTCAATGGCAAGAGTGAGGATAACATTCTCTTTATGCGTTCACATTAGAGGCCTGAAGAAATGCACACACAATCCTCAGTAGTTGTTTGCATTAGCCAGTGGTCTCCAACATTGTGACACATAAAGCAATACTTTACACAAACCGACATAGAGACAAAACACAATTCAATATTATTGAATGGAGTTGTTCTATTTCGTCTGAGGGCTGCGTTTTTGTTCTCTCATCGATGAGAGAGCAAGGTACTGTATTTTCCGGGATGTAAGGCCCACCCCAATGTACATTACAAACATTAAAGTCGTGATAATATGATCTTGGCATATGACCGAGTTGTCGGCGGACGAACCAAACCACACAGCGCCACGGTGGTTGGCGGACTAGTTTTCGGCGGATGAACACCAAGCCACACGGTCGCACAGCGCCACGGTGGCTGGCGGACTAGTTTTCCACACCCCCTTTGAGTGCAGACGTGATTTGCTATCGATTAGAGTACTTTTGCAATTATGGGACAGAAAAAGACCCCACCACAGGCCAATGTTAAGCCGAAGATGACACAAAAGAAAATTACGGTCAAGCAGAAGTAGGAGATCATCGAAAAACACGAACGAGGTGTGCGTTTGTGTGAATTAGCGTCCCACTACCAGTATGCTAAGACGACCATTGCTACGTGTGGCTAAGGGTGTTTCTGTGTTGTCTAAGCAGCGGTCTCGGGCAATAGAAAAGGTTGAAAAACTTTTGCTGATTTGAATTAACAAAAAGCAGCTAGCAGGGGACAGTGTGTGAGGGTATTATCGCAGAGAAAGCACGGCAACTTCACTCGGATATCATCAAGAGGCAACTACAACAACGACCATCACAAAGGTAAATAAAAATACTTTATTATATAGTACAGTTTATTTCTTTCATTACAATACGATAGCACATTTATTATACATAAAATAAGGTATCTTTTGTGTCCAGAATTTTTCAGCCCTGGTCATCACAAGAACCTCATCCTTTCACCACATCACCCCCGTCCTCCAAAAGCTCCACTGGCTCCCGATCAAATATAGAATCAAATTTAAAATTCTTCTGTATACATTCAAAGCTATCCATAAGCTAGCCCCCCCATACCTATCTGACCTTCTTCAAATTTCTATTCCCTCTCGTTCCCTCAGATCTTCTTCCTCCCTCCACATCTGTGTGCCCCCCCCCCCCCCGTCTTAGCACGATGTGGGACAGAGCTTTTAGCTGCCCTGCCCCAAAACTCTGGAACTCACTTCCTCATAACATCGATTCTCTTCCCACCTTCAAATCCCATCTCAAAACCCACCTATTTATTGTATTCTATTTTGTGATTGTATTTTATTTATTAGAGTACCTATGCTTGTCTGTGACTGTAAAGTGTCCTTGAGAGCTTTGAAAGGCACTTAAAATAAAATGTATTATTATTATTATTATTATTATTATTATTATTATTATTATGATTATTATTATTATGATGATGATGATGATGATGATGATGATGATGATGATTATTATTATTATTATGATTATTATTATTATTATTGCGCCATGAATTATTCAGCCACAAGACACACCAGACTCAACATGTCAATTGGTTATGACATTATTGGCCAGTTGATTTTGTGCACAATTTTTAAAAAATATACACATTATCAGTGACGTGCAGTGAGGTTCATGACTGGTGAGGCACTGACGTCATCACAGTCAGATTTAAAAACATATGAACTCCACAGAGTAGCTTATTCACCATTTGATTGGCAACAGTTAAGATGTTTTGTTTAAAATGTCATGTCAGCATTCTTTATATACTGTATACAAACTGTAGCATAGAATTTTTTTTTTTTAAACGTTATTATCGTATTACCTTTACTTATAAATGAAGTCCAAGTCTCTCTGTCTCAATGGAGATCACTGCCAGTGAAGAAAGTCGTCCTTGATCAGTCCTGTTCCGACTGTATGTTTTCAGTCTTTTGTGCTGAGAATGACCGCTCCACTGATGCTGTAGTTGCTGGAACAGTGAGCACGAGCTGGAGCAACTTTGTCGCTTCAGAAATAGTTTCAATGAGATCCTTCTGGCCAAAAAGCTGAGAAGCTGTCCAGGAGATTTACATTCATCCCTCATCGTTTGTGAGTTATACAGTCCGGTGTTGGTCTTCCTTTAATGATTATCTCCTGCTTCGATTGAAAGTCCGATTTAGAAAATTCTTCCAATTTAGATATGGAATCTTCCATTCTAAAAAAAAGGCCAAGCAACACGAAAAAAATGACTGGATGGTTGCACTTACCTTGCTAACTGTTTACTGTAGCTTGCTGTCACTAATTCTATTATTCTGCAGCCGAGGATTCGCAAAAAGAATCTCTAATCACCAGCGCCCCCTGTCATGAGGCAGGAGAACTGTGTGCCTCACCTATGCACACAGTTTTGATAAAAATAAAATAAAACAAACACTGTAGTACAGTGTTTATAATGTAGAGTGATTGTCCATTATATACACCAGCTAAACTGTAGAAATTTAGTTCATTTACGAAAAGCTTTTGAACACTTTAATAGCGATATGCAGAGGGACAGCAATGTGGTCTCACAGAACAGCAAGCCAGCACAGTTAGCATCGTGATTGTGCAATCCATGGTGAGGCTTAGGCGGATGCTGCCTCACCGCTCGTCTCGACTTAGTATTTGAACGGTAAATGTAAAAATTCCGCGATTTTGAAAAAAAATCCAAAAATGGTGATGTTAAATGGAAAATAACGTTAAAGTACAAATCACTCAATAAATATAATTGTTTAATTTATTTTGTCATTTGATATTCCGATGATGACAGGTGAGGCACAGCCTCACCTGCCTCCCCTGACTGCACGTCACTGCACATTATACTTTTGATTGTGTTCAGTTTTACTATTGTTAATAAATGCATTCTTTTTGCCTTAAATTTGTAAAAATATATTTGTATTTTTCAGTAATGAAGGGTTCAGTGAACGTGCATATGAGCTTTGTGTGCGTGTGTGTGTGCGTGCTTGTGTGTGTGTGTGTGTGTGTGTGTGTGTGTGTGTGTGTGTGTGTGTGTGTGTGTGTGTGTGTGTGTGTGTGTGTGTGAGAGAGTGTGTGTTTGTAATCCATCAATTTTCTCATCATGTTATTCCTGGGCCTATGCCAGCTATCCTCGGGCAATCAACAGTTGCCTGACCTGCATGTTTTTGGAATGTGGGCGTCAAGAGTCCCAAAGAAATCAAACACTGCCGGTTTCCTGTGAAGAGTTTGCATGTTCTTCGCGTGCCTGTGCAGGTTTTCTCCAGGTCACCTGCCACATTTTGAATACATGTGTAGCAGGTTAAGGTCTAAATGATCCCGAAGTTTGAGTCTGTGCGCAGATGTGTGTCCATCTCTGTGTGCCCTGCGAGTGATTGGCAACTATTTCCATGGCCTGAGTAATGTTTTGATACTTTTGTTCCAGCTCAAGTCTCAATAAAATGTTATCCTTGAGGGATTTTTTTAAAACACTGCTTGTCACAATAAAGTTTCCCTCATACCACTCAGGCAGCCATTTGTGATAATAAGCCAAAATGTGGCCAACAAGGTCAAGAGTATATTGTTTTTTTTTTCCAAAGATTTTGATTAAGTTCAGATGAAAGTCCAAATGATATTTTTTCAATAAATAAAGGCTCAGGACCGCCTCCATGTGTGCACGTGCGTGAGTGTGAGGCCATCACATGCTCGACCCATTGACTTTTGTTGTATACACGCTCCCTGATGAACGAGACAGGGGGTCATTGTGGTAAAAGCTTACCTCGTTTTTTTCACACAGGGAGTCATCTCATCTTTGATCCTGGTGATGAGGGTGCACTGAACAACTGGAGAGTGGAATCTCGAAGACTCTCTTTCCAAAGTCAATTGAATTCATTGGAGCCATATCGTCCATCCATCCATTATCCATCCAACCGTTATCCGTACCGCTCATTTCTCATTAGGGTCGCGGGGGGTGCTGGAGCCTATCCCAGCCGTTTTCGGACACGAGGCAGAGTACAACAGTCACTTTCACACTCACACCTAGGGACAATTTGGAGTGTTCAATCAGCCTGCCATGCATGTTTTTGGAATATGGGAGGAAACCGGAGGACCCGGAGAAAACCCACGCGGGCCAGGGGAGAACATGCAAACTCCACACGGGGAGGCCTGAGCAGGACACGAACCAGTAACCTCTGCACTGTGAAGCCGGCGTGCTAACCATTTAACTGCTGAGCCGCCCGAGCCATATCATCACTGACTATATTCTAAGCAACCAATGTGTTTAAAATAATAAGAATCAAAATCAGAATCATCTTTATTGGCCAAGTATGTAGAACACACAAGGAATTGGTCTCCGGGTGAATACGTTGCACTTGTATCATCATAAAAAAGACATGCCATGCCTAACCTGATTCCGGTCGTCGATACCGTGATATTTTGGAATAGAAAACGACAATTGATTACCTTGCCACCCAAAATGCTTTTAAACTGTTAAATATTGACTGGCAGGATGGGGGTCGCAGAATGAGACAGGCGTCAGGCGTGACAAAATGCTACTTTTGCGTGTGTATGAGTTTTAGATAAAACAGGAGAGGATCAGTGGATTATTATTACAATTATTATTAGTAGTATTTATTTGCTATGCTACTCGCTGTCTATTCGCTATCTAGCTGACAAGCTAGCTATCTACCTGTATTAGCTAGCTAGCTAGCTATCTATCTATTAGCTATCTAGCCAGCATTCTATCTATTTGAGTTACTTCCGGGTCAAGTGAACGCTGGCGCGTGTAGCTGCCGCTGTTCACCCACTGCAAAATTTATCCTGTGACTGTAAAGTGACCGTGAGAGTTGAAAGGCAAATCCAATTATTATTATCTCATCTCATCTCATCTCATTTTCCGTACCGCTTATTCCTCATTAGGGTCGCGGGGGGTGCTGGAGCCTATCTCAGTTGTCTTCGGGCACAAGGCGGGGGACACCCTGAATTGGTTGCCAGCCAATCGCAGGGCACACAAAGACGTACAACAGTCACTCTCACACTTACACCTAGGGACAATTTGGAGTGGTCAATCTGCCTGCCATGCATGTTTTTGGAGTGTGGGAGGAAACCAGAGGACCTGGAGAAAACCCACGCGGGTCCGGGGAGAACATGCAAACTCCACACAGGGAGGCCGGACCGGGACGCGAACCAGCGACCTCTGCACTGTGAAGCCGGTGTGCTAACCACTCGACTACCGGGCCGCCCTTCCAATTATTATTATTATTATTATTATTATTATTATTATTATTATTATTATTATTATTATTATTATTATTATTATTATTATTATTATTATTGCTTTCAACATTTAGCTTGTAGTCGACGTGCACGTTCCACCATGATGTCCCTATCCACTGGTGGAAAGACGCTTTGATCCTCTCCTCTTTCATCTAGAACTGCTTCATGTCATCACAAAGAGGGTTCAGCAAGTCCTGAAGAATGAATGACTCTCTGTGTCTTTGTTTGTTCATATTGTCTTTGTGCTGTCATATTATTTGTTTAGTTTTTTTTTGTTCTTTTGACTTCAAGACGGCGCCGCGAGAGTGGCTGCCTTTCCAGCAGCTCATGTATTTTGTTTTTCTACTTTCATTCCTTTCATCACTTTGCTGCTGTGAAATGTAAATTTCTCCACTGTGAGACTAATAAAGGCAAATCCAATCCAATCTAATCCAATTATTATATGGAGGACTCTAATAAAGGCTAATCTGATCTAATCTAATTGAAATCCTTAATGTACGTGGTATCTATCAGGAACAACTGTGATACAATGTGCAAAGTATCAAGCAGTCAGTGGTTCAAGTGAGTCCAGAGCTGGAGCTACAATGACTATAACAGGATGCTGTTCCACAGGGTTGTGCAAAATTCCAAAGAGGCACCATATAGTTCTATTTTGGTTGCTGTTTCGAGATTTAATGGCTAAGGGAAAGAAGCTGTTTAAATGTCTGCTTGGTGCGCCTGCCTGACAGGAGTAGCTGGAAAAGGTGGTGGGCAGGGTGCGGAGGGTCCAGATTTTCTGCACTCTTGTCTTGATTCTTGCAGTGTGCAAGTCATCGAAAGTGGCAGGTGGGTGTAACATGCTTTCGTCAAAACACCCCAACGATCAAGAATTTTGGTGGAGGGTGCATTTCTAATCCGACCCACTGTGTCTGTGGTGCATGGACACCAAAGAAGTACCCTCCAGGGCCACTGTATCCAGAACTTCACCTAGAAATGAAGGACATGGCTCCTATCAGACGCTAATAATATCAGTTGACAATTATCCAATCAATCATTCAATTTTCAAATGCTTTGATATTTTAGCTACGAATTTCGCGATCAAAATACTGCAGAGACTACTTAAAAATGTAGTAAATTGAGCGAGTTTGAGTGGTGATGAAAGACAAACAAGTCAACAAACAAGTCAACAAACAAGTCAACAAACAAACAGCTCGTGTGTAGAGATCACTATATTGAATTGTATCATATCGTATCGAGAAGAGGCCTAGTGTGATAAATAGCAAGCATCTTTTAGAACTGTATATCATGTGCATTCAATGCACAAATGTGATAATTTTATTCAAGCCAGATAGACACTATTTTTATTGCGCACAACACACCTGTGTGGAAATAGATAGATCTTTTTTTTCAAATAAATGGTCTGTTGAGGCACTCACTTTGACTTGCAATCCAACTTTCGGTATTTATGGGACGACATGTCATCTCATTGCCAATGAAATAGCTGGATCCTGCTTCAGATGCAACCCAAGATGTACATGCTCAAAAAGGATGAATTGGGTGATGATTGTGGCGCTAAACAATGGGTGGCGGATGGAATCAAATCAGGCCGCTTCCTGCAGGTGAAAGGAAGATATAACAGCTGATGGTGGCAGGCACCCGCCCCTGTGGAATCAATGCACCTAAATGAAAGGAAAGGGTCACAGACCTTTGACATCTCCTTTCAGCCGGGGTAGGAGTTTGGGCCTTTGTAGTACTGCCTTGAAAGATCCAATTGTCATCTGCGTCTGGTGTCCTCATACAGTACAACACATTTCGTCTCAAAAGGCGTCAGCTAATTAGACGTTAACCCACATCCAGCTGCGCATCATCTCTCCCACATCAGAATCAGAATCAGAATCAGAATCATCTTTATTGCCAAGTATGTAGAACACACAAGGAATTTGTTTCCGGTCGAACACGCTGCACTAGTATCATCATCAAAAAAATTGCAAAGAGGCACTATACAGTTCAATTGGGCTACTGTTCAAAGAGTTAATGGCTTGGGGGAAGAAGCTGTTTAAATGTCTGCTGGATTTGGTGCGCCTGGATCGGTAGCGCCTGCCTGAGGAGAGTAGGGAGTAGGGACATGTGTTTTAACCTCCAGTGCATTGTGTTCAGTCCTCATCCTTCCCATGGAAACCTTATCGACACGTCGCCTCCGCATTCACATTTCAACAGATGACCTTGGACAACCGGTGTGGCTGGTTGACCAATTTTGCAGGAAAGGAAAACTCGCAGGAACTGTCAATCTGGCTCTGAGTGGGGGGGAAAACTTTCACATTGAAGACGTCTCTCAACGTCAGTCGGATTAGCGTAACGTTGGGACGCGAGGAACGCGGTGTTCCTTGCATTCTTGACCTCTGGTTAAATGTTTACAAGTGTGCTGATCCAGGTGGAAAACAGCTCACACATCATCAGTGACATGCACTACTAAACTAGAAAGCAAATGTCATCACTTGACAACGGCAGGACTGAGAACAGTGCTTCTTAAGTTCACATCAATCCAAACCAAATATGGTTCCTTGACCTAAAAAACGTCAGCCTGTCTGTACCCTCCCTCCTCAGAAAAAACATATACTCGAGAATGCTGTTCAAACAAAAATAATACAATCAGTTACCAATTTCCGCTATGTTAAATAAATAAATAAACAAATAAAAAACACCACCAAAAACTACGTATACTTTTTGGGTCGGAAACAGTCATTTCACTGGAAAACAACATTATTGACATTTATGTTAACGATGTTTGCGCAACAAAGCAAGCTGTGTCATTTGATGTGGCTCAAAATAGCAAATTAAACATGTTGACTTCAATGATGCTTATTAAAAAAACCTGAACCAAATTTTTGTTCATACGAACCAGATTTGGTTCGTATTTGTCTTTTTTGTCGTGATAGTGAGCACGAATGGTTGTTTGTCCATGTGTGGCTGACAAACAGTTACAGGTGTAGCCCGCTTATTGCAAAAAGATAGGTGATATCCCTTTTCAACTCCCCAAAATAACATTCGGTGCCAAGGCCAGTACTGTGCTTAGTTGGAGCTTAACAAGTTCTTATGACCGTGTTTGGTTTTCCACTGACAAAGAGCCAAGTAGAAGCTATGCGAATGTGTCATCACAAAGCGTCTAAATGTCACTGCTGAGGTGAATGTTTATCCAAGATGTCTGAGTTATTATTATTATTATTATTATTATTATTATTATTATTATTATTATTATTATTATTATTATTATTATTATTATTGGATTGGATTTGCCTTTATTAGTCTTTTGTGTTTGTGAGCCTTTTACTGAGCATCTTCATCTTTAAGTTCATAGAGTTGCTTGTTCTGTAGCCACAAGAGGACATAAGCCAGTGTCTTCTTGTGCCAGTCCCAAGCCTGCCCAGATAAATACAGGGGGGTTGTGTCTAGAAAAGCATTTGACGTAAAAGCTTGGCCAAAATAAACATGGAAATCAAACCTCTGAAGATGGAGGACACTGATTCGCTGTGGCGACCCCTTTTAGGGAAAAGCCCAAAGGAAAAGATTATTATTATTATTAATAATAATAAAAATAATAATTATTATAATTTAAAATAATAATAATTATTGATTAGTAATAATAAGGACGGCCCGGTAGTCGAGTGGTTAGCACGCCGGCTTCACAGTGCAGAGGTC
Organism: Hippocampus bargibanti; assembly: GCF_051943395.1. Classification (NCBI taxonomy): domain Eukaryota; kingdom Metazoa; phylum Chordata; class Actinopteri; order Syngnathiformes; family Syngnathidae; genus Hippocampus; species Hippocampus bargibanti. The sequence continues at coordinate 21,284,885 of NC_142744.1, read as the reverse complement.
GCCGGTTTGCGTCCCGCTCCGGCCTCCCTGTGTGGAGTTTGCATGTTCTCCCCGGACCCGCGTGAGTTTTCTAATAATAATAATAATAATAATAATAATTTTAGCGACTCCAGACAAATGTTTTTGTTTTGTTTTTTCTTTCTTTTTTTTTGGTTCAATGTGGCTTTTCAACATTTTGGGTAGGTTGCACAAGTGCACAAATATTGTTCTTTGCTTAATAGAAGGAAACAAATACAAGTCTGCATATAAACCTTTGAAGACTGCCAGAGTGATGCCAAATTTGGTTTGTTGTTGAATAAAAGGCTTCGGGACTTGCATGAACACCCATTTGGTATCAAATATGGTTTCTCACTGCTTATTTTAAATTTGACTGTTGTAAACATGCCCTCAAACAAAGCTATCTGGAATTTAAGTCGAGGAAAATTACGAAGAAATATGTCCAAAGCTCTCGCAGACTGACGAATGAGGACTTTAAGGGCCAACTGTTTTCTTCTTCTCTTCTTCTGCTTTTTCTTTCAGCTTTTCCCTTCAAGGGGTCGCCACAGCAAATCAGTATCCTCCATCTTTAGAGGTTTGATCCACATGTTTGTTTTGGCCAAGCTTTTACGTTGGACGCCCTTCCTGACACAACCCTATGTTTTTACTGTTTTCTTCATTCGCTCTCTCAAAAAAAAAAAAAAAAAAACAGAAACAATGGCGATAATCCCCCCGGCTGGCCTTTACACCATTTTGAAGGGAGGGCCAGTGCAGCACTCAGTGTTTCTGAAAGGATCAAGAGGAGCATCTGCTCGCTCAGCTCGCCTCACGCTTGTATTGTCATCTAATGATCAGCGAGGGTGTTGGCAGTAATAGATTTGCCCTTTATGGATCAATATGCTAAAATGCCTGAATCCCCGAGCGATTCAGTCACCCAATTCACTTGCTGGCGATACGAGTGGTAATCCATCCGTATGCCTGGCTGTCTTTTGTTGTGACACCAAATACACATCCAAGGAATCCCTTGCACATGTCGCAATAAATTGTGTGCAGTTTGTGGGATACCAATGTGTTCTGCACGATGTGCACTAGAGACTAATAGAGGGAGACAATTACAGAGGACGGATATAACATATCACAAGCTTTACCTGGGAGAATTATCAAACAGTGAAATGAAGTCTCGCTAAAGTTGTTCGCTGTAGGTGTTCAAATACCTGACAAGGAAAATTAATCATTGAAGGTCGAGTGTTTAACATTTTACATATATAATTCATTAATGTTAAACACTCGACCTTCAATGATTAATTTTGCTCATTTTGATATGTCCTACAGGGAGAACTTAAATATCTCTTTTAATCTTGAGGCTAAGAAATCCAATGGTGTCAATGTCAGGAAGTGTAAGAGATAATATGTTTGCTGTTTTTACAAATCACTTCCCTATGCAAGGTTCACGAACTACCATTGGGTTGTTTAGGGTGATTTTATAGCAATAATATCTATCGCTTGAGTCATTCTCTGAATTTGCGAAGTATCCAGAGTTACACACACACAGGGAGAAAATCTGTTTCTGCCACTATACCTCAAGAATTGAGATTTGCACCTGTGCCACACACATTTTTGCACATCAGGTGTGAACCAAGCTTCTATCAAACTCTCAGCCTCACACATTGCAACACCACATTACTAATCAAATGGCTCATGTATAAAAACTAGAGATGTCAAATTATTGCACTAATTAGGATTAATTAATGACATTTCTTGTGTGTTAATTTCTTAAAATTGTGTTATCATTGTATTTATAGTTTCTTTTGGTAGGTTCCCTCTTTGTAATAGCCCATTGATGGCTGGCACTATGTTGGGCTTGTTTAGCCAAAGCTGATAGGCTTCCATTGGAGTTGACTTAGTAAGCAGTGGTCGGTGTGTGAGAGTTCTCGGCACAATGAATGGAAAACACTCAGAAAACGCTATGATGACAAAATTTATAAATTATGCCTAATTGGACTCCCACATCATTGGAAATCACCCAGTCGCGAGTGCAGCCACAGCAAAATCAAAATTGAGGCACTATACAGTTGTATTTGGGTTACTGCTTACGAGAGTTAATGACTTGTGGGAATAAGCTGTTTAAATGTCTGCTGGATTTGGCACGCATGGTTGCGCCTGCCTGAGGGGAATAGCTGGAAATGTGGTGGCGGGGTGTGGAGGGTCCAGTAGGATTTCCCACGCCCGTTTGGATTCTTGCAGTGTGCAAGTCCTCGAGAGTGGGTAGGTGGGTGCCAATGATTTTTTTCAACCGTCTTGTCTGTTGAAGTCGTATTCATAGTGGATGGCTGAAGCCACCACAGAGTCATAGAAAGTCTTTAGGAGTGACCCCTGAACCCCAAAAGACCTGTTTCCTGAGTAGGAAGAGGCGACTCTGTCCCTTTTTGATTAGGGCATTGGTTTGATTAGGGTGTTGGTAGTCCAGTCCAGTTTATTGTTGAGAGTAACACCCAGGTCACCCTCTCAATGTCCGAACTCTGGATGCTGAACGGTGCCGGTGAGTTTTGTTTCCTGCAGAAATCCACTACCAGCTCCTTGATTTTCCAAGTGTTTATCTGGAGGTGATTCTGCTGGCACCAGTCCACAAAGTCCTTTGTCAGTCCCAGTACTCCCGATCGTCTCCCTCTGTAATGAGGCCGACAATCGCTGAGTCGTCAGAGAACTTCTGAAAGTGGCAGGTTGGGGTGTTGTAGTCGAAGTCCGAGGTGTAGAGGGTGAACAGGAATGGAGCCAGGACTGTCCCCTGTGGCGCTCCGGTGCTGCAGAGAAGCCTGTCTGAGTCACAGTACTTTACCCTCACGTACTGTGGCCTGTTTGTGAGGTAATCTGCAATTCAGAATGTGAGGTGGTGGTCGACTCCGGCATGCCGCAGCTTGTCCCCCAGTAGATTTGGCTGGATGGTGTTGAAAGCACTGAAGAAATCAAAGAACGTGATGCTCACTGTGCTCCCAGCATTCTCCAGGGGCAACAACGCCGCGTGGAGGTAGATGCATTGGTGTGGAGTCCTCCACCCCAATGCTGGGCTGGTAGGCAAACTGTAGCGGGTCCAACGATGAGCTTGCCAGCGGTCGCAGGTGGGCGAGGACGAGTCTCTTCAATGTCTTCATCAGGTGAGACGTCAGCGCCACCGGTCTGTAGCTGTTGAGCTCATTTGGATTGGCAATCTTGGGCACTGGGACCAGGCATGACGTTTTCCACAGCTGTGGAACTCTGCCCAGCTTCAGGCTCACGTTGAACATGTGCTGGACAATGACAGACAGCTGGTCGGAGCAGGACTTGAGGAGTCGAACACCAAGGTACATGTAGAAGGTCACTGTGTGTTTCTGTGTCTGTACCCTGGATGTTGGTACATACACAGTGCAGGTGAGGACTGTTTCCTGCAGAAGTCCACAACCAACTCCTTAGTTTTCCCGGGGTTGATGTGGAATGGATTGTGCAAGTCCTTCGTCAGTCCCTTGTACTACCAATAATCTCCTACAATAATGAGGCCGACAATAGAATACAATACAATACATATTGATTTATATAGTACTTTTACAACAGCTGAAGCTGAAAAAAAGCGCTTAACATGGACAGCTATCATATACAGGAAAAAACAAAGCAACCACAAAGATAGTAGAAAGCACCAGGGAGTGAAACCAAGATCGAATCAGAATCATGCTGAGTCGAATGCCAAAGAGTACAGGTGAGTTTTGAGATGGGTTTTCAAGACGGGCAGCGGGGGGGCTTTCCGAATGTTCAGTGGCAGGTCATTCTAGAATGACAATGGCAGAGGCGTCAGAGAACTTCTGAAGGTGGCAGGTTGGAGTGATGTAGCTGAAGTCCGAGGTGTAGAGGGTGAATAGGAATGGAGCCAGGACAGTCCCATACGGCACCCCAGGGCTGCAGAAAAGCCTATAGGCCTCTCAGCTCTGTGCCCGTACATACTGCGGCCGGTTTGTGAGGTAATCTGTATTACCTGTATTACAATCTGTTTCCTCCCACATTCCAAAAACATGCATGGCAGGCAGATTGAACACTCAAAATTGTCCTTAGGTGTGAGTGGGAGCGTGACTGTTGTTTGTCTCTGTGTGCCCTGCGATTGGCTGGCAACCAATTCAGGGTGTTCCCCGCCTCGTGCCCGAAGACAGCTGGGATAGGCTCCAGCACCCCCCGCGACCCTAGTGAGGAATAAGCGATACGGAAAAAGGAAGGAAGGAAGAAGGATAATAATAATAATAATGATAATAATAATACTGTAACGTCCGGGGCTTGTGAGTTGCATGTTTGGGGGCTGGGCTAGTCGGAAGAGCATGACGTCACGGAGAGAAGGGAGGACCTGAACGAGAAGTCCGCGAGAGAGCCTGAGAGAATGACTGCGCGTGAGTTGTGGCGTAACAACAACTCCGGTATGATTGTGCTAACTGCAACGTTTGCTTAATAAAAGCCTGACCAGCGGTGCCAACGACTGTGCGCATCCTTTATCACGTCGAGGGGCATTACAATACATTTTTATTTATAAGCACATTTCAAAGCTCTCAAGGACACTTTACAATCACAAAACAGGGACATAAATAAAACCACAGATAAAATTATAAATAAGAACAAGAGATAAAACTATCCAGAGAATGCGATTTTAAATAGGTGGGTTTTGTGATGGGATTTGAAATTGTGATGAGAATCAATATGACAGATGTTGGGGGGAAGAGAGGTCCAGAGTTTGGGAGCAGAGCGACTCAAATCAGAATCAGAAAACCTTTATTCGTCCCACAATGGAGAAATTTGCAGTCCATAGCAGCAATTTGAAAGGGGATGGAGTGGGGGGTGGGGTGAAAGGATAGATACATCATATTCTAAGCATAGCAAAATAAAAATGTCAACCGTATATTGTAAATGTGCAAAACTGTTTCATAAAAAACTACATAGTGCAAGTATCAAGATAGGCATATTGATATATGTAGCTGTCACATCCTGATTGGCGTCAGGTGCGCCCCCCCTCCACTCCTTGCTCCTCCGGCTTGCACACGTGATCCCAATTTCACTCATGTGCCTATAAAAGTCACCCGGTTAGTCTCGGTATTCGCCGGTGTATTTTCTATATTTCTATATTCTATTTTGTCCTGTTATTTTCTTTTTACCCATGCGTGTCTCAAGTAAAGCCTCTTCTGAACCCATCACTGTCTCCATCGTGTATTTTGGATCCAGCTCCATTTTTGTCCTACGAGATCTGTTGCCCACACCTCATGCGGACGTGACAGTACCTGTATTGCATCAATCCCTGTCGGCCATCATGCTCAGACAGGTAGGGGACACACACAGGTGGAGGGAGGATATGGATTTGAAGGAACGAGAGGGAACAGGGATTTGAACAAGGTATGGGGGGAGAGGTTATGGATGGCTTTAAATGTAAATAGAAGTATTTTGAATTTGACAAGGAGCCCGTGGAGCTGCTGGAGGACGGGTGATGTGGTGAAAGGAGGGGGTTCTGGTGATGATTTGTGCTGCGGAATTCTGGACCAGTTTTAGTTTGTTGAGATATTTGTGACAAAGGAGAAGTGAATTGAAATAATACAGTGGGGCCTTGGCTTACAAACTTAATTGGTTCCCAGACAGTGTGTGTAAGGCGAAAAGTGTGTATCCCAAAAATTAATTTCCCATAGGAAACCATTAAAATGAGAATAATCAGTTCCCAGGTCTCCATAATATATAATTTTCAACTAAGTAAGCCTCAACACTACACACAATATACCTTATTCTATGTATGTGTGTGCTATTGTATCGTAATGAAAGAAATACACTGCACTATACAAAAAAGTCACTTTATTTACATGTGTGATGGTCGTTGATGGCTCTTAATTGACACCTGTTGCTTTCTGACTTGTAAGGTCTTATGAAACGGAGGCATCACATTATCATTCATCATTTGACTGTTGTTGCTGGACAGCTCTGGGGCCATTGTGCTTTTTTGCGCCTGTAATGGGCAGAATCTTCACAGCCCCGCTTTGTTCAGCGGAAAGGCCGGTGCTATTGGACAGTCTGCAGCTTGATGGACGCATGGCTTGAGGAGCCCGCAATAAGAAGTGTCAGCGCAGAACGTCGTTGAGTATGGGGAACTATCGCGGCTTGGAATTGAAGCAGATTCACGTGGGACAGGAGATGTGAGACAATCTTTTCATCAATGGATGCTACAGCTGCGTGTTTGCTTTCAACATTTAGCTTGTAGTCGATGTGCATAAAGAGTGATGGTTCTCTTTATTTGTTAGTAGGTCCGTTGTCAGATCTCCCAGGCAGGTGACGCGCAGAGCTTGATCGTGGCGTGGAGTCGAGCAAGTCGTGCCGTGATGTCCGTCCGACGCCCGGCGTGAGCCGGGCGTGAGTCCGAGATGAGTCTGAGATGATTCTGCCCCGTGGTTCGCCCAATTTCTCTGTCCCGCGACAGCTCCTTTTATACCATTTTCAAGCGTGTGATATGCATCAGGGTGAGACGCACATCAAGGAGATCAAGGAATTGAAAGACATGCAAGGGTTGAAAGGCACACTTCAAAATCATACACACGTGTGACGCCACATGCACATTCCACAATGATGTCCCGAATCCAATGGTGAAGAGACGCTTTGATCCTCTCCTCTTTCATCTGGAACTGCTTCGTGGAACAAAGAGGGTACAGGAAGTGCTTCAGAATGAATGACTCTCTGTGTCTTTGTGTTGTCATGTTATTTGTTATTTCACGTTTTTTTGTTCTCTTGACTTCAAGACGGCTCCGCGAGAGTGGCTGCCTTACCAGCAGCTCCTGTATTTTGTTTTTCTACTTTCATTCCTTTCATAGACTGGCGAGACAGAGAGCCAAAGATGGTAAGGACCTGCAGCAGGTTCGGGTGATTAAGGATAGAGATGGCAATGTATTAACAGGTGCCAGTAGTGTGATGGCAAGATGGAAAGAGTACTTTGAAGAATTGATGAATGAGGAAAATGAGAAGGAAAAAAGAGTAGAAGACGTGACTGTTGTGGACCAAGACGTAGCAAGCATTAGCAAGGATGAAGTGAGGAGGGCGCTGAAGAGGATGAAGGGTGGAAAGGCACTCGGGCCTGATGATTTACCAATCGAGGTATGGAAGTGTCTTGGAGAGGTGGCGGTGGTGTTCCTGACTGGGTTATTCAACAAGATCTTAAATGGTGAACAGATGCCTGAAGAATGGAGACAAAGTGTATTCGTGCCCCTTTTTAAGAACAAAGGAGATGTGCAGAGTTGTACTAACTACAGAGGAATAAAGTTGATGAGCCATACAATGAAACTCTGGGAAAGAGTAGTTGAAGCTAGACTAAGAGGAGAAGTGAACATTTGTGAGCAGCAGTATGGCTTCATGCCAAAAAAAGAGTACGACAGATGCAGTGTTTGCTTGAAGAATGCTGATAGAGAAGTACAGAGAAGGTCAGAAGGAATTGCATTGTGTCTTTGTTGATCTGGAGAAAGCGTATGACAGGGTGCCCAGAGAAGAGCTGTGGCATTGCATGAGGAAGTCTGGAGTGACGGAAAAGTATGTCAAAGCGGTACAAGACATGTATCATGACTGTAAGACAGTTGTGAGGTGTGCTGTCGGTATGACTGAGGAATTCAAGGTGGAGGTGGGACTCCACCAGGGGTCAGCTCGGAGCCCCTTCTTGTTTGCAATGGTGATGGACAGGCTGACAGACGGTGTTAGACAAGAATCTCCTTGGACCGCGATGTTTGCAGATGACATTGTGATCTGTAGCGAGAACAGGGAACAGGTGGCAGAGAAACTAGAGATGTGGAGATATGCCCTGGAAAGGAGAGGAATGAAGATCAGTCGCAGCAAGACGGAATATATGTGTGTGAATGAGAGGGATCCAAGTGCAAGAGTGATGCTACGGGGGGAAGAGATAAAGAAGGTGGAGGATTTTAAGTACTTGGGGTCAACTGTCCAGAGCAATGGAGAGTGTGGAAAAGAGGTGAAGAAGCGTGTCCAGGCAGGCTGGAGCGGCTGGAGAAAAATGTCAGGTGTGAGGTGCGATAGAAGGGTTTCAGCTAGGATGAAAGGAAAAGTGTATAAAACAGTGGTCAGACCAGCCATGATGTTTGGTCTGGAGACAGTGCCACTGAAGAAAAGACAGGAAGCAGAGCTGGAGGTAGCAGAGCTGAAGATGTTGAGGTTTTCTTTGGGAGTGACCAGGTTGGATAGGATCAGGAATGAGTACATTAGAGGGACAACTCATATTAGAGGCGTTGGAGAGAAAGTCTGAGAGGCCAGACTGAGATGGTTTGGACATGTCCTGAGGAGAGAGAGCGACTATATCGGGAAAAGGATGCTGAGCCTTGAACTGCCAGGCAGGAGAGCGAGAGGAAGACCGAAGATGAGGTTTATGGATGTGGTCAAAGAGGACATGAAGGTAGTTGGTGTGAGGGAAGAGGATGCACAAAACCGGGATAGATGGAGGACATTGATTCGCTGTGGCCACCCCTGAGGGGAAAAGCCGAAAGGAAAAGAAGAAGAAGTTGCACCACACAACATAATTATTTACATTTTTTGCAATTATCTGAGTTCCTTTCTTTGGTATTGTGACGGTAAACTGGCAGATGAGACAAACGCACATTGAAAATGTCATGAAAAAAAGTCCTCCTCCCATTCATTTTTATACCCTATCTTACGTTTAAGAGGGAAAAAACTGAGCAAAAAATTAGGATGTAATGGACAACTTGCTTGTTAGCTTTGCAATGCTGAGGGGCGTTGAGTTTTCCTGTGAATCAATCAAGTGAGGGGATTGCTGATAGGCTGAGGACTAGTTTTTATTCAAAACAACTTAACGTTATTTGTATAGCGTCAGTTCATGACAACGGCACATCACCTTATCATGCGATCTACCAATAGCACCTTGTAGATCAACTGGTAGATTGTGGTCGACATACTGAGCACCCCTGGGTTCAAGCAACCGCTTTATGTACATATGTTTTTATGTGACAGGGCCCACAGAACTGATTGTGAAGGCATCCAGGTATAGATTTCTGACAAGAGTAACAAATGATGGCCAAATGTGATTGGTTCAATGCTTGAATAAGAAAACACACATCTGGAAGCAGCACAACATGGGAAAAGCAAGGAAAGAAAGTTAAAGACAATTTAGAATTATTTAATAAGAATTTGTGGACAAAATATAATGAACATCAGTCTGTGATTCAGATATTTTAGGCCAGTAGAGAAGGCCTCGCAATCCCTGATGGTATACCACTGACAGAAAGTAAATGGCAAGTACTGTCCAAGTCTACTGAATAAAAAAAAAAAACACACACACACACAATAAAATACTGTATGTTATAATCCCATTTGGGGGCGGCCCGGTAGTTGAGTGGTTAGCACAACAGCTTCACAGTGCAGAGGTTGCCGGTTCGCGTCCCGGTCCGGCCTCTCTGTGTGGAGTTGTTCTCCCCGGACCCGCGTGGGTTTTCTCCGGGTCCTCCGGTTTCTTCCCACACTCCAAAAACATGCATGGCAGGCAGATTGACAAACTCCAAATTGTCCCTAGGTGTGAAAGTGACTGTTGTTCGTCTTTGTGTGCCCTGCGATTGGCTGGCAAACAATTCAGGGTGTCCCCCGCCTCGTGTAGCTGAGATAGGTACCAGCACCCCCCGCGACCCTAATGAGGAATAAGCGGTACGGAAAATGGATGGATGGATAATCCCATTTGCTTTTTTCACATTTTTAGATAGTGGTGTGCCATGGGATTTTTTTTTCAATGAATGAAATGTGCCTTGGCTCCAAAAAGATTGAGAAACACTGCAGTAAAACACTTGTGTTTTAAACAAAGATTAGATGATGATGGGAAGAGGCACACCTGATACCGCCCACCTTCCCCTTACTACCGAGCAACACTCTGAAATCAACATCTCTGAAAGAGATGTCTCCATCTCGGCTAAAACCACAAAAGCTGCTGTGGTGAGCAATTTCACGGGGACCTTTACTTATCTCTGCCCAGATTAAGTCCCAATTGTTTGCCGGGAACAAAGACTGCCAGTGAGGGAGTGAAGGAACCCCCCCCACCAATGAGCCAGATGGTCAGCGTTCACAGCCTCTGACCCCTCCACGCGTCCAGCCCTTGTCCTCTTTGGCGGCATGATCTTGGTGTCGATAGGCCAACCAACAAGCACTCAATTGGCCCTCCTACAAGCGTGTGCTCGCATGACATTGCGAACCTTCATAGAATCACTTAACCCCATGACTCTCCCGGGTTTTTGCTACTACATTCATTTGTTGGCTGCTCGAGAATAATTTCCAAGGTGAATCAGTTCAGGTCATATTTTTAGCTGAAGCGTCCAGCTTTTTGGGCCAATTTCATTTAAGTTAGCGTTTACTGTTGTAAGAATGATCATTTCTGGAATTTTCATTTGGAACAGGAAGAGAGCAAAAGAAGTACAGTGGATTGCAATTCTTTGTTACCGGATGTCACTTTAGCGAGCAAACAGCAGCTATGGGAGGACGCAATGACGCTGTCATCCTATTAACGGCATCCTGCTAGTGACAACTCAGGAATTCCACTAAATTTTCTGACCACTTAATTCGGACATTTACTGACTGATTGTTCAGAGTACCGGGAAGTATTCATCAAGTAGTTTTTCTTTCGCTACACTTCAAACATGTTGTGAATCAAGAGCACTTCTGTTGATTGCAGCAAAGGATTGCGCTCTGCAATTTATTGATTCCATACACAGTTCATTTTATAATGATAACTAACATTTAGACCGATATAAGGCCTAAAAAATAATCCAATATGGATTATGACCAATCTTAACTTCAGCATGATAAATAGAAGTGAACCTGGAATAATTGTATATGGAAAATTTACATTTAGAGCAAACAAAAAGTACAGGACTGATTTTTGCCACGCAGAACATTTTGGTTTGAGTGCATGGGACGTACAAATTCACAAATGTTGTGACATTGCGACAGTCGATGAACCCAAAACAAAAGATTTATATGATGCTGAATTAACTGTTTTAAACACTCTCCATCGTCATCCATTTTAAAATGGCATTTGTGTTTTTGCTATTCACAAAAAAATGACACAAAGTATGATTTAACTGTTTTTGTACTCAAATCAAATGCAGTGCATCCAACCTCTGTCAAGTGGATGAAAGACAATAGGATTCATCTTTTTTTATGAGTCATTAACGCACAAATATATGAGGGAGTAGACCCAAAATTACTTGATAAATAAAAATTGACCAGTGACCGGCCCTTCCAGTGACCAGGTCTTTTGTGTATATGATTCACACCAGTGAGTGGACAACTTTACAATTAGTAATGAACCACTAAGACTGTCACGGTTTTGCGAGGTGGTGATGGCGGATGCGGATCCCAAAAAGCAGGCAGGAGGGAGCAGGAGGTTGTTTGACAAATTGTATTAAAATAAAGTCAGCAGGAACAAAATGTACAACATCAAAATCAACTGAATGGAAAAAATACAAAGTATCAAAAGAAAATCAAGTGTAAAAGTCCGCCAAGGTTAAACAAACACGCAGCAAACAATGAACCGACACCGGATGGTCGTGCCGGGTGTCCTTTTAAGTGTCAGTGATTAAAACGACCAGAACCTGCGAGGGCAGGGCTGACGTCGCTACCCGTTGGTCGCCAATCTGATCGGGACGACCAGCACCTGTTCAGGTGCAGGCGGGGCCGACAGCGCCCCCCCTTGGTCGCCAACCAGATCATGACAGTATCCCCCCTTCAAGGGGCTGCTTCCAGAAGTCCCAACAGTCTCCCAAAGGGTCCACTCGCCAGGGAACAATGGTACAGGGAACAGGCAGATTGACCACTCCAAATTGTGCCTAGGTGTGAGTGTGACTGTTGTATGTCCTTGTGTGCCCTGCAATTGGCTGGCGACCAATTCAGGGTGCCCCCCGCCTCATGCCCGAAGACAGCTGAGATAGGCTCCAGCACCCCCAGCGTCCCTAATGAGGAATAAGCGGTACGGAAAATGGATGGATAGAAAACATCTTGTTCAAAAACATAATTGGCTCCAAAAGATTTGACTTTGTTCACCAACTTGACGAAATAAAATTGCGTGAATTCAGGACAATTTTCTTCAGTTGAGTTGAACAATGAGAGCTGCACGAGGAAGTGACTCCCCTTTTATTGTTTCACTTTAATGACAGCTAAGAATGGTTAAAGCCACATTGACTGTGCACTCCGTTGTCTTATGTTTAATCCTGGATGAATAGGTTGTTTTGATTGTATTTATTGCCCTTTCACTTGACTCATTTATGTTTTTTATCTTGTATTAACTGTAAAAGAAAGTACAGGTATTGTGATTGAATATATTATATGGATGACTGTGTGAATCTTTGTGTGACTTCTCTACAGTGCTACATTATTATGAATTAACTTATAATGAATGAACTTTGTAATAGTCTTAAAGCCGCTAAACTACGATGTTAGCATTTCTGCTGAGTTAGCATAATGTATGCCACTAACTCAAAAAATCCCAGGTAAAGGGCTGCCTGTCGAGAGAGATGACATTTAATGCAATTTTGGATAGGAAATGTGCACTTCAGTGTTTATTTGTTTGATTAACAGGTGAGATGTGGCAATGAAGGTCTCACATTTTCCGCTCCTGGTCCAATTTTGTTGCACTAATGCGTCTCCGCGCAGCGGCGAGCTGATAGCTGCTGACACTCAGACTAAACAAGATGGGAGTGGTGACAGCGGTCGTGGAATCCAAGCATGTGGACGGCCCACCCTGCCAACGTTATGGATTTCAGTAAATTGTGAAAGATACATGTGCTTTATATCTTGCTATTGAATGTTTTGAAAAAACATCCAAGTTGGTAAACGCATCTGCTTTTTTATGGCAACAAAATTGGTGTATTATCCGAGCGTAACTTGGCAAAGTGTCAAATTTAGGAATGTGAGGTTGGGCAGACATCTATCCGAACATATAATCCTTTTATGGATGATATTTTTGCTGTTGTTGTAATTAATATACCCAGATCGTGTTTTTCAACATACATCTTAATTTTAAATTAATAAAGTCAAGCTTGCAGAATACAAACCAACACAAGCGCAGTAGTAGGCTTAATTACATTAAATATTTGTATGAAAAATACTTCTCTGCCATCAGAGACGGCAACCGCTGCCTCTCCAGCATACGACGGCCGGCGGCCTGATGGGAACGGGACTCGGCCTGGGGTGGACGAAGACGCGGCACGGATCGTCGTGGGTGTGAGTGCAATCCCTCTCGCACGTTCACGCGACGGCGCATGGCTCAACGTGGACGTCGAACTGCCAGGTGCAGAATGGCACCCCGTATGGCCGTATGGGACCAGGTCTCGGCCGGACGCCGGCGTGGGCGTGAACTGCCCGGCACTGGGGAAACGAGACCAGTCCTGAGCCGCTCCGGGATCCAGCGGTGAGTGGGGTCTCGGACTGACGTTGACGCGGACGTTGCACGGCTCGTCGTGGATGAGACTCAATTCGTCATGCACGACGACAGCGTGGCTGGATGTGGGTGTGCACTGCCAGACACCCAGTGTCACCCTGGACGGGCACCTGGAAGGAGGTCTCGGCCGGACGTTTACGTGGACGTTACAGCTCGTCGAGTGATGCAATTCAAACTCGACGAGGCGTGGGCTAACGTGGACGTAGCATTGGATTGGATTGGATTGGATTTGCCTTTATTAGTCTCGCAGTGGAGAAATTTACATTTCACAGCAGCAAAGTTGTGAAAGGAATGAAAGTAGAAAAGCAAAACACAGGAGCTGCCGGAAAGGCAGCCACTCTCGCGGCGCTGTCTTGAAGTCAAAAGAAAAAAAAAAAAAACTAAATAACAAATAACATGACAACACAAAGACACAGAGAGACATTCATTCTTAAGCACTTTCTGTACCCTCTTTGTTACATAAAGCAGTTCTAGATGAAAGAGGAGAGGAACAAAGCGTCTCTTCACCAGTGCATCAGGGACATCATGGTGGAATGTGCACGTCGACTACAAGCTAAATGTTGAAAGAAAACACGCAGCTGTAGCATCGATTGACGAAAAGAGATTGTCTCACATCTCCTGTCCCCCATAAATCATCTTAAATTCCATCCCGCGACAGTTGCATATACGCATCGGCGCTCTGTGCTGACGCTCCTTCCTTCTTATCGCGGGCTCCTCAAGCCATGTATCCATCCAGCCGCATACTGTCCAACAGCACCGACCTTCCACTGAACAAAGCGGAGCTGTGAAGATGCTGCCCATTACAGGCGCAAAAAAAGCACAATGGCCCCTTTGGTGTCCAGCGATGACAGTGGAATGGCACTGACATTCCTCCCATTCAAAAACAGTACTGGCATATCCATGCTGCCAAAAGGCGCAACCGCTCAGCACAGTCTCCTCCTTGATGAAAGTTGTGGTCAAAAATGCTGAAAAACAATCCGTATCCGTTCCACACGACGCACAACAACACAAAGTGACAAAAGAAAACACAAAAACAAGACAAAAACAACAGAAAAAGCAAGGCTCATCAGAGCACTTGCTGACGGCTGCCTACTCGGGCGCCATCTTGGACTCCTTTGCCAGGCACAGGGTGGAAATGAGACGGGTTCGATGTACCTGCGGGATCCGATGGTTGGTCGGTTCATTCTGTCAATGGTTTTGCGAGGTGGTGATGGCGGGTGCGGATCCCAAAAAGCAGGCAGGAGGGAGCAGGAGGTTGTTTGACAAATTGTATTAAAATAAAGGTCAGCAGGAACAAAATGTAAAACATCAAAAACAACTGAACGGAAAAAAATACAAAGTATCAAAAGAAAATCAAGTGTAAAAGTCCGCCAACGTTAAACAAACATGCAGCAAACAATGAACCGACACCGGATGGTCGTGCCGGGTGTCCTTTTAAGTGTCAGTGATTAAAACGACCAGCAACTGCGAGGCTGCAGGCAGGGCTGACGTCGCTACCCGTTGGTCGCCAATCTGATTGGGACGACCAGCACCTGTGTAGGTGCAGGCGGGGCCGACAGCGCCCCCCGTTGGTCGCCAACCTGATCATGACAAAGACACAAATGTGACCTTCGCACTAAGGTAAGAACCGACCGTTGAGTTTTGCATATTTTTACCCACGGCCAGCAGCCACTACCACGCCTATGAGTGATGCCTAAAGAGGTTCAAATCAGTAATTTATTATGGCCTTCACTTTTAAAAATTGAACAACAAGGATATTGCGCAGGCAAGTCAAACGAAACTGTAGTGCTTGCTCAGGACAATTCCAACTGCAGCAGGAAAAAAATGTTGCTATCATGCAAAGCTATTGTTGTGTGATTAAGAATAATGACCACACTGAACAATCCACATTATCTGCAGCAATTTGCAACGATCTTGCCCCTTTTGCACATTAAGATCCTGAGGCATTCACAAAATGCAGACAGTAGGAGGAGGAGAGGTGGGGGAGGGCGGGAAGACATTAGGAATGCAAACTTTCGCACAGCAGCCACGAGGAATGGCAGATTAAGTTTAGTGAAGACGGACTGGTTTGCCTGTAATTCCAGTGATAGAGCATCTCCCTTACTCAGTCTTATCTGAGATGACTTTATCTCTGTTGGCCAAGCCTGTTTCAACACCAGAGCCTGCGGGGCAGCCGCGGGAACGCTCGACGCGTAAATCAAGACCATTGAGAGCACACGTGTCGAACTCAAGGCCTTTGGGCTACAATATAGAGACTCTGATATTGTCATGTTCTGGTTGGCGACCAATGGGTGGCGATGTCGGCCCTGCCTGCAGCTGCACAGGTGTTGGTCGTTGGAATCAGTGGCAGTTAAAAGGACTCCTGGCACGACCATTCTGTGTCGGGTCATTGTATTTGTTTCACCCTTTTTATAGCATCTAAAATACCCAAAACACGCAGGCTGATATTTTTAGTCAAATGCAAAACACCAATAAAAATTACTTAAAGTGTCCAAAATCTACAAAAAAAAAGAACCCGGAAGTGGCCAGTTTCAGAAGGTCCCGCCCCCTTGTTTGTGGTGTCACCCCAAGACGTCTTGCCTTGCTCGAGAATCAAAACAATGGCTTCAGATTCAGAGAATATGCTTTCTTGTTACTCATCCAGTTATGAATATGATTCAAATAGTTCTGAAGAGGAAAGCATACATGTTTGCAATCGATTAAATAATTTATTCCGTGCCATTTTGAGGTATCTGGGGTGGGAAAATGTAGCACCAAAAAGAGGCAGAAAATGGCAACAAAGCTCCGTGTGAGGAATAAATCAGCCCGTTTCCACAGGCTGATTAATTCCTTACATGGAGCTTTGTCGCCCTCTTCTACCTCTTTTTGGTGCTGCACAAACTTTTCAGACCAAACAAAGTACAGCAAAATACATTGACGTGACGGAAGGACTGCTACAATGTGTCCTTTTTTCGGTCAGGGGCGTTCCTCCAGTGACGTAACGTGAGGACTCGTCACCAACTCAAAAAAAAAACTTCCGGAATATTCAGCGCGAGTCTTAAAACGTAAAATATAGCTATATGCGGTGCAATCTTTTTAAAATACGCTCAGTAGAAGTCATTTGAAGTAATTTTACAAATGATTGACACAACTTGTCCGGAGGCGTCGGTTGTCCTTTAAGCGGCGTACAGGGATTCACTGCGTTATTCGTCATGGAGAGGCAGCCAGTTCTGACAGTAAATCTGCCGAAGCCTACAAGGGATCATTCCTCCAAATGGTGAAAGAAGAAGGCTACGTTCCTCAGCTAGTATTTAATGTCGATGAGACCGGCCTTTTTTGAAAAAAGATGCCTAACCGGACTTTCATCACACATGAAGAGAAAGTCTGTCCCTGGGCAGAAACCTATGAAAGATAGGCTAACCCTCCTGTTTTGCGCTAATGCCAGTGGTGACTGTAAGATAAAACCAATGTTGGTTTATCATTCAGAAAGCCCAAGGACCTTCAAGAGAAATGAGGTGGTTAAATCCAAGCTTCCTGTAATGTATGTAATAATAATTCAACGGACAGTTAGGACGGCGGAAAAAATCATTGGCACCGCCCTACCCACTCTCGAGGACTTGCACACTGCAAGAATCCAAACTAGGGCGCGGAAAATCCTACTGGACCCTCCGCACCCTGCCCACCACCTTTTCCAGCTACTCCCCTCAGGCAGGCGCTACCGATCCATGCGCACCAAATCCAGCAGACATTTAAACAGCTTCTTCCCCCAAGCCATTAACTCTTTGAACTCTTTCAACAGTAGCCAAAATGGAACTGTATAGTGCCACTTAGCAGTTTTTTTTTTGACAACGATACTAGTGCAGCGTGTTCTACCGGAAACAAATTCCTTGTGTGTCCTACATACTTGGCAATAAAGATGATTCTGATTCTGATTCTGATGTGGAAGTACAACACCAAAGCTTGGGTTATTCGTCTCCTGTTTATGGACTGGATGCATGATGTTTTCGCTCCTTCAGTGAGGAAATATCTCGAGGAGAAAGGACTCCCTGTCAAGTGTCTTCTTCTCCTTGACAATGCCCCAGCGCATCCACCAAATTTGGAAGAGGAACTTCAGGGTAATCTTAATTTCATCAAGGTGAAATTCCTCCCTCCCAACACAACCCCTCTCCTGCAGCCCATGGACCAGCAAGTGATCGCAAGCTTCAAGAAGCTTTACACAAAGGCTTTATTTACTCGGTGCTTTCACATGACAAATGACACCGAACTATCCCTTAGGGATTATTGGAAGGACCATTTTAATGTGTATCGTTGTGTTCAGCTGATAGAAAAAGTCAAAGTCAAGTCAAAGTCAGCTTTATTGTCAAATATGCTAATATGCATGACATACAGCATAGATGAAATTACTGTCCTCTCAGACTCAGCATGCAAGGCACTTATAATGACTTTAACAAACATAATAAACATGAAAACGCCAATTTGCCGGGAGAGGGGAGCCGCTGCGTGTTCACGCGGCGCCATCTTGGGAAAAACAAAAATCACAAATATGACAACACAAAGACACAAAGGACAATGAATTACAACACTCAAAGTTCATTCTTAAGGACTTGCTGTACCCTATTTGTGATGACATGAAGCAGTTCTAGATGAAAGAGGAGAGGATCAAAGCATCCATTTCAGCAGTGGATCAGGGACGTCATGGTGGAATTTGCACATCTACTACAAGCTAAATGTTGAAAGCAAACACGAAGCTGTAGCATCCATTGACAAAAAGACATTGTCTCACATCTCCTGTCCCACATAAATCCGCTTCAATTCCAAGCCGCGACAGTTCCACATACGCATCGGCTGACGCTGCTTTCTTATCGCAGGCTCCTCAAGCCATGCATCCATCCAACCGCAGACTGACCAACAGCACCGACCTTTCCGCTGAACAAAGCGGGGCTGTGAAGATGCTGCCCATTACAGGCGCAAACAAAAAACAATGGCCCCAGAGCTGTCCAGCGACGACAGTCAAATGGCTCCGACATTCCTCCCATTCGAAAACAGTACTGGCATATCCATGCTGCCGAAAAGGCTTGGCATGATGTTACCCTTCGATCCTTGAAACCAGCATGGAAGAATTTGTGGCCCGTATGCATCCTTGAGAGGGACTTTGAAGGATTTGATCCACATGACTCTGCTGTTTTGGACGACATTGTTTCCATTGGACAGAACATGGGACTCGAAGTGGATGCAGATGACATCGAGGAGGTTGTTGCTGACCTGACGTCCTCAACACAGAGGATTTGATTTGCCTTCACGAGGACAAGCAAGCCATTCAGGAGTTGTCATCTGAGGGCGAGGAGGAGTTGGCTGCAGCATCAAGTGAGAGCATCAAGACGATGTTGGCTAAGTGGAATGATGTACAGACTTTTATTGAACAGTTCCATTCAGAAGAGACTGGCGATGAGAATCATCAACATAATGAATGATAATGTGATGCCTCAGTTTTATAAGACCTTACAAGTCATAAAGCAACATGTGTCAATGAAGAGGTTTTTAGTCAGCAAAAATTGATAGTCTCCGAAGAAGCAAAGAAGAGAAGCCACACCGGAGGTTGAGTTACCAACAGTCCTTATAGAAGGTGACTCTCCTTCCATACAGTAACTCCCTCCCTGCCCCCTCCCACACCATTCCATCAAGCCATCAACAAACAGGCAGATTGACCTGGCCTTCTCTGCTGGCCTAACATAATCAGACATCATTATCATAATTATAATAAAAGTCAATTTCTTTAAAAAAGTATTTTTTCTAAATATATATGTAATTATTCTACATATTGTTTTGTTGATGTTATATTATATCCATTTGGTTATGCTCCTTTCATTGTTGTAGTTTTAGGTCAGAGTTTTTAATCCCAATCAGAATTCAGCTAGTTTGTGTCGCCAGGCTGTATGAAATCTGACCAACGCCTTCAGAATCAACAGTGAGGGCGTCTGTGCGCTGTACATGAACGGGCACATGTTGTTGATATCCAGTTGCGATAGCCAATCAGATCACGAGTTGGCACAGTGAGGCCAGCTAGAGGGCCTCGCGTTGAACATGACGTACGCGTCCTGTGATTGGATACTCACTTTAGCAGAAAAACCAAGTATATCTACTCGCTTTTTTAACCCACAATGGCTGAAGGAGAGGACAACTCGCTGTCGCATGTAGGTAAGCCTATTCTCAAGAACAAATGAAAAATATGTGTTTACTTTTATTTCCAACAAATAGTTCGTTTTGTGAACGTCTTGTTGTTTTTCTTATATTAAACTGACATTTTGTAATTTAGCGTAAAATCTTGTTAAAGATTGCATATTCTTGGTGGACTTCATAAAACTTTGTGGACAAATGATTTTAAATTTCCTTTTATTTTTAAGTGTTTGCCGTATCACGTATAGTGACAAGTTCTAATTGCTGATGCAGATTTATTGATGTGTAATTGCTCCGGAAAATAGCCTGTGTTGTAGACGATTAAGGTGATGCCACGCCCAGTACTGCGTGCGTGTGCTTTTGTAAATGATATCTCCAGCCGTTGTGTCATAAATTATGGTATTACGAGGGATATTTGTTAAAGTCGGACTAAGCAGGACTTCACTGAAGGCCTAGGTGTGAAATGCACGGACCGCCACTGCCATTGCGTTATTTATGCGTTTTCCTTCTAATTTCGCCATCAACACAAAGTTTTCAGACCAAACAAAGTACCGCAAAATGCATTGAGGTGATGCAAGGTATGTCCTTTCTCAGTCAGGGGTGTTCCTTCAGTGACGTAGGGTGAGGACTCGTCACCAACTCAAAAACAAGACTTCCGGAATATTCAGCGCGAGTCTTAAAACGTAAAATATAGCTATATGCGGTGGAGTCTTTGTAAAATACGCTCAGTAGAAATCATTTGAAGCGATTTTACACATTATGGACACAGCTTGTTCGGAGACGTCGGTTGTCCTTTAAGGCTTATTTAGTTGAAAATTATATTTTATGGAGACCCGGGAAAACGGATTATTCTCATTTTAATGGTTTCCTATGGGAAATTATTTTTTGGGATACATACTTTTTGCCTTACACACTCTGTCTGGGAACCAATTAAGTGCATAAGCCAATGCTCCACTGTATTATCCATCCATCCATCTTCTGCCGCTTATCCGGGGTCGGGTCGTGGGGGCAGCAGCTTCAGTAGGGACGCCCAGACTTCCCTCTCCCCAGCCACTTCTTCTAGCTCATCCTGGCGGATCCCGAGGCGTTCCAATGCCAGCTGGGAGACATAGTCTCTCCAGCGTATTCTGGGTCGTCCCCGGGGTCTCCTGCCAGTGGGGCATCCTCATCAGATGCCCGAGCCACCTCATCTGGCTCCTCTCGATGTGGAGGAGAAGCGGCTCGACTTTGAGCCCCTCCCGGATGACCGAGCTTCTCACCTTATCTCTAAGGGAGAGCCCGGACACCCTACAGAGAAAGCTTATTTCGGCCGCTTGCATCCGGGAACTCGTTCTTTCGGACACAACCCATAGCCCGTGACCATAGATGAGGGTTGGGACGTAGATCGACCGGTAGATTGAGAGCTCTGCTTTTTGGCTCAGCTCCTTCTTCACCACAACAGATCGGTACAAAGTCCGCATCACAGCAGACGCCGCACCGATCCGCCTGTCGACCTCTCGCTCCCTTACACCCTCATTCGTGAACAAGACTCCCAGATACTTAAACTCCTCCACTTGAGGCAAAATCTCCTTCCCGACTTGGAGAGGGCACTCCACCCTTTTCCGACTGAGAATCATTGTCTCAGATTTGGAGGTGCTGATTCTCATCCCAACCGCTTCACATTCGGCTGCGAAGCGTTGGAGAGCTCCACTTGAAGGCCCCAACAGTACAACATCATCTGCAATAAGCAGAGATGCTATACTAATTTGTACTATTATTATTATTATTATTATTATTATTATTATTATTATTATTATTATTATTATTATTATTATTATTATTATTATTATTATTTTCCAAGTGAGGAGATGACAGTGTGTTGTTTGTCAAGAACCCTTCAAAAGGCTTGGCTTCGAAAGGTTGTTGAGCTTCATTTATATAGTAGACATTGCAGAAGCCTCATTTATATAGTATACATTGCAGAGCATTATAAAAATCCGTATTGTGGATGATTTTAAAGGTCAAACTTCTTTTCCTTTCGGCTTTTCCCTTCAGGGTTCGCCACAGCGAATCAATGTCCTCCATCTATGCGCATCCTCTTCTCTCACACCAGCTACCTTCATGTCCTCTTTGACCACATCCATAAACCTCCTCTTCGGTCTTCCTCTCAGTCTCCTGCCTGGCAGTTCAAGGCACAGCATCCTTCTCACGATATTGTCACGCTCTCTCCTCTGGACATGTCCAAACCATCTCAGACTGGCCTCTCTGACTTACTTTCCAAAGCCTCTCATATGAGTTGTCCCTCTAATGTACTCATTCCTGATCCTATCCAACCTGGTCACTCCCAAAGAAAACCTCACATTTTCAGCTCTGCTACCTCCTGCTCTGCTTCCTGTCTTTTCTTCAGTGGCACTGTCTCCAGTCCAAACATCATGGCTGGTCTCACCACTGTTTTATACACTTTTCCTTTCATCCTAGCTGAAACCCTTCGATCACACATCACACCTGACATTTTTCTCCAGCCGCTCCAGCCTGCCTGGACACGCTTCTTCACCTCTTTTCCACACTCTCCATTGCTCTGAACAGTTGACCCCAAGTACTTAAAATCATCCACCTTCTTCATCTCTTCTCCCTGTAGCATCACTCTTGCACTTGGATCCCTGTCATTCACACACATATATTCCGTCTTGCTGCGACTGATCTTCATTCCTCTCCTTTCCAGGGAATATCTCCACATCTCTAGTTTCTCCACCACCTGTTACCCGTTCTTGCTACAGATCACAATGTTATCTGCAAACATCATGGTCCAAGGAGATTCTTGTCTAACACCGTCTGTCAGCTTGTCCATCACCATAGCAAATAAGAAGGGGCTCAGAGCTGACCCCTGGTGGAGTCCCACCTCCACCTTGAATTCCTCAGTCACACCGACAGCACACCTCACAACTGTCTTACAGTCATGATACATGTCTTGCACCGCTCCTACATACTTTTCTGTCACTCCAGACTTCCTAGGAACTTTGAATGTAGGAACAATGAAATTGAATGAGATTGAAATAGGAATGTGAAATGTAAATTTCTCCACTGTGAGACTAATAAAGGCATATCCAATCCAATCCAATCCAACAATGACCAGGTGGAAAGGGAGCACGGCTAGAAGCTTAGGGTCCTGGTTTAAGTTGTTCTATCATGGTGAAGAAAGAAAGATAAATCGAGTTGGGGTTATCTTAAAAGAAGAGTTTGTTAGGAATGTCTTAGAAGTAAAAAGCGTATCAGATAGAATGATGAGTCTGAAGCTAGAAATTGAAGGAGTGATGTTCAATGTTGTTTGTGGGTATGCCCCACAAGTTGGATGTGAGCTGGCGGAGCAGGAGAAATTTTGGTTGGACTTTGATGACATCATACAGAACATCTCGAGAAGGGAGAGGGTTGTAATTGGTGGAGACTTCAATGGACATGTTGGCGCAGGAAACAAAGATGATGAGGAGGTGATGGGAAGGTTTGGACTCCAGATGAGGAACGCCGAAGGACATATGGTGGTTGACTTTGCTAAGAGAATGGAAATGGCTGTTGTAAATACTTTCTTTCAGAAGAGACAGGAACATAAGGTGACCTATAAGAGTGGAGGCAGAAGTACACAGGTAGACTACATTTTGTGTCAACGGCGCCATCTAAAGGAAATCAGTGACTGCAAAGTAGTGGTTGGTGAGAGTGTAGCCAGACAGCATAGGTTGGTGGAGTGTAGGATGACGCTGGCAGTGAGGAAGATGAAGACTGAAGTGAGGACAAGATGGTGGAAGTTGAAAAAGGAAGAGTGTTGCATGACATTTACGAAGGAGACTTCATTCAAAGTTCCTACTCTTAGTTCTACACTCTTGGCGTTCCATTTGTCTCTTTTCCTCCGGGCACACATCCCTCCTCTCCTTCTTTTTTTAAAGGTCAAACTTAAAGACAAAAAAATTAAAACATCTCAAAAACATAATGTGAAGGAGGAAAAGGTTTAGTGTTTTTAAAAGCTGCGTGAAAACATGTTTAGGGACATAAAAGCCAGCTCTGATTAAAATTACTGTATTTTTCAAGTAAAACGCGCACATGTTTATAACGCGCACCCCGTGAAGAGAAAAGCTGAAAGGAATAGAAGAAGATGTGCATAACGCCTAATTTTCCCAAGACCTAATTTTCAATTAAAAATCAGTATAAAACTTTGTTTCACTTTTTCTCGGCTAAGACCAAGCATTATAAGTGAGAACACATGTGTCCATGATAAAAATCATTTATTGACAATGTAAACTATGAACACAATACCGAAATAAAATTACCCTGAGTTGCCATCTAACAGTATATTAATTAAAATATAAAGAACATTGAATTGAAACTCTGGATATTGGTAATTGTGCAAAACAGCAATGCTCAACTCACGTTTCAGTGTGGGCGAGGCGAGGAAATGAAGCGTAGCGAAAGAAATGGTAATCAACAATTTAAAAAAAAGGAATGCACGTGACCCAAGTCTTTCCGAGAATCGAAACTGAAGAGCACGACTATGGAGAATAGCCATGGAAATGGTGCCCCCTCCTGGAAGGGATAAAGCATTAATTAAATATGACGATTTTCCCCAGCGCTCGTTAAATACGCGCACCCAAACTTGAGTTCTTTTTTAGGTAGAACATCACCTGATTTTTCTCGCTGATAGGCAAAAGCAACAATGGCGAGTATGGACAAAGCTAATTACTGTAGCATGAAATCTGAACAATTCTCCGATTATGTGCGAAAGCTACCGTTCGAAGTCCGAGAGCGATATTTTGAGAAGCTGGGATATCGTGACGGTACTTGTAACTTGCCGGATCCTTTCAATTTGAAGAATAGATGGTTTGACGAGCCATCATTGTGGCCGGACATTACTTTCACTGATATTTATTTTTACCTCGTCGATACTCCTGGACAGTTCACTCACGATAGTTTGAAGGCATACAAGTCCCTCAAAGTTTATGAATACGTAGAAATATGACTTGTGTATCCAGGGTTTTATTACAACGTTGAACAGTCGCCGTATTGTTTTTTTGAAGACAAAGTTGTAGTGTGTTGTACATTTTGAATCATATTTAATCATTAGAACATTTGAAAGGGAACATACTATGTCATGTTGGAGGAGAGTGGCCTTCACTCCTCCGTGTGTTCGTTAATATCGGATGATGAGTATTTTGTTAATCCAAATAAAAGCTGGAGTCGATGAACAGTATCTTCGAAGAGTTTATTTGCAAAATATTGCGGACACACATGATTTACAGACAATGACTGCACGATCACGAGTGTGTTCACATCATGGACACACAACATATTTATTATATCAGAAGGGCGGTATCAAGACTATGGCGTGACACCGAGGCGGCCTTCTTCCAAAACAATTCCGAGCTTTTATCAGTCTGTCTCCACAAAGTCTCCAGTATGCAGTGCATCAAGGTTAACAGATGGCACCAAGAATCAACTTGGTTCACTCTGCGTATCAGAAGGTTATACAAGCTATGTAAATATGGCGGAAGACACACATCATGACATTATTGAAGATGCACATCATATTATTACATTGTTGAAGACGCAAATCATGACCTTATTGTCATGACATATCATTGAGAAAAGCAAAATACCATGGCAGAGGCTTAACTAAACAAATTATTATTAGTATTATTATATTATCATATTTGAAATAATCCTTCATTTCCCCTTTTGGACTCGAAAGAATCCGACACCTAGTATGTGTCATGATCTGGTTGGCGACCAACGGGGGCGCTGTCGGCCCCGCCTGCACCTGCACAGGTGCTGGTCGTCCCGATCAGATTGGCGACCAGCGGTTAGCGACGTCAGCCCTGCCGGCAGCCTCGCAGGTGCTGGTCGTTATAATCAATAACACTTAAAAGGACACCTGGCACGATCATCCGGTGCCGATTCATTGTTTGCTGCATGCATCGTGTACGTGTATGTTTAACCTTGGCGGACTTTTACACTTGGTTTTCTTTTGCTACTTTGTATTTTTTCCATTCAGATCATTTTGATGTTTTACATTTTGTTACTGCTGACCTTTATTTTAATACAATTTGTCAAACAACCTCCTGCTCCCTCCTGCCTGCTTTTTGGGATCCGCACCCGCCATCACCACCTCGCAAAACCGTGATAGAATGAATCGGCCAACTATCGGATCCCGCAGGTACATCGGACCCGTCTCATTTCCACCCTGTGCCTGGCAATGCTACGTCCACGTTAGCGCAAGCCTCGTCGCGTTTGAATCGCGTCACTCGACGAGCCGCGACGTCCACGTAAACGTCCGGCCGAGACCTCCTTCCAGGTGGCCGTCCAGGGTGACCCTGGGTGACTGGCATTGCATGCCCACGTCCAGCCACGCTGTCGTCGTGCATGACGAATTGAGTCTCATCCACGACGAGCCGTGCAACGTCCGCGTCAATGTCAGTCCGAGACCCCACTCACCGCTGGATCCCGGAGCGGCTCTGGACTGGTCTCGTTCCCCCGGAGCCGGGCAGTTCACGCCCACGTCGGCGTCCGGCCGAGACCTGGTCCCATACGGCCGTACGGGGTGCCATTCTGCGCCTGGCAGTTCGACGTCCACGCAGAGCCATGCGCCGTCGCGTGAACGTGCGAGAGGGATCGCACTCACGCCCACGACGATCCGTGCCGCGTCTTCGTCCAGCCCAGGCCGAGTCCCGTTCCCATCAGGCCGCCGCCCGTCGTATGCTGGAGAGGCAGCGGTTGCCCTCTCCACCGACCGTTCCCTGGCGAGTGGACCTTTTGGGAGACTGTTGGGACTTCTGGAAGCAGCCCCTTGAAGGGGGGGTACTGTCATGATCTGGTTGGCGACCAACGGGGGGCGCTGTCGGCCCCGCCTGCACAGGTGCTGGTCGTCCCGATCAGATTGGCGACCAGCGGTTAGCGACGTCAGCCCTGCCGGCAGCCTCGCAGGTGCTGGTCGTTATAATCAATAACACTTAAAAGGACACCTGGCACGATCATCCGGTGCCGATTCATTGTTTGCTGCATGCATCGTGTACGTGTATGTTTAACCTTGGCGGACTTTTACACTTGGTTTTCTTTTGCTACTTTGTATTTTTTCCATTCAGATCATTTTGATGTTTTACATTTTGTTCCTGCTGACTTTATTTTAATACAATTTGTCAAACAACCTCCTGCTCCCTCCTGCCTGCTTTTTGGGATCCGAACCCGCCATCACCACCTCGCAAAACCGTGTCAGTATGAATGAAATTTAATACAAGTACCAGCAGCGTCACAATCAAAGGGAGTTGGCACGACATTAAGCAAGTGCTGTGTGGAAAGACTGGACATCATTTTCCTGTCAGTAGAACATGGAGCAAATACATGCAACAATGACCACATGTAGATTGTTGAGGGATATTTCCGATCCATGCGGTAACAGGTGTCTGCCAGGGATGGATCATAAAGGAATTGAGTTGATCATGGGAGACACCAAGGCCAAGAGAGGGGCTGTTGTAAGTTGACTGCGAATGTCATTGTGGGTCGGGAGGTGTTTTGCTTGTTTTGAGAGGGGAGAGGGGCTCAGCAGTCTGTGTTTAGGTGGTGGCTCTGCAGTGATCAGGTCAAATATGGCGCAGTTGTTTTTTTTGTCTTTTCTCAGGACCTTAGGTTTACCACCTGGTCCCAGGTTGACACACCGGGGTTATTCTGCCTGTATAATGTGAAATCAACCTTTGTTTGAATAATGCCATCAACGGGTGGCAGCTTGGGTTGGATCAGCAGTGGACGTGGTTTCTCGGTCGTCGTCAGATTGTGGGATCGCTGACCCCAAGGCAGATATGTGTGGAATATTTACGCTAGAATGTGGCATTTCTCTTTTAAAAGCATAATTACACTGAGCAGAAGCATGCTTCATTGCAACAGAATACATTTAGCATGCAATTGTGTGACAACTAAACCAACCAATCCCTTGTTTGTTTGCTCAAATCGTTCGTTACATACATTTTTCCTGTTGAATCTTACTCAGAGGAGTTATGTTGTATTTGCAAACATAGTTACACTCAGGGTCTTGAACGAAGGAGGTTATCACCAGATTAAAATTAAAATTAGGAAAACATTGTTCAAAATTATCAGCGACATTTTGGTATTGACGTGAAACCATGTGTCAGTGAGCTGAGCTGTTTCCTAAATCTGAATCACGTTTCCATCGTAACAGCAGAGGGTACACCCCATTCACTTTAAACGTCGTGGGTGCAACAGCCGTAGTAATAAATTGGACAAGCAGAAATTGGATACAGGGAATGCAGCAACCCCCACACAATGTCAAGAGAGCTGAAAAATAAAATGTAAGCGAAATTAAGACAGACATTAAATTTGTACGTGACAAAGGTCTTCCTCCACAATTCTGACGACAAGGGCGGGTGCACGCTGGAATGATCCATCCAGTGCAGTGTGCGGAGCCCTCCGGGCGAGGTTGAACAGCACTGTTCACCAAATATCGCACACGCTCCATTGGCCTCAACCAAGAGCACATCGACCGCCAAGCAGTCCCAGAACCCCATCAGAGATGTGACTGTCACTCGTTTTGCTTCCAATAGCCCAATAGGCTCCTTACGTATAATTTGCATGCTTGTGGACACTGTAGTGGAGATAGCGGATCCCGTCAACACGTGTCATTCATTTCTATTTGATTCCAAATAAAAATGGATCCCTTACGTGCAGCAATCTGGTTAACCAATTCATACTTATCTGGTACGCCACGAGGAACTCCAAATGCACCAATGTTGGTGGAATCTCAAACTCACAGGGAAGTGCCATGTCGGTAACGGAGAAGCCCTTTCTCCGTCATCGACGATAGCGCATGTGTATCCTCTGCTGTGAACGGAAGCATAGTCATCGGAAAGCTCTCAATTATTTTCTATATCATTCTAACTTATTAAAAATAAAAATAATACCAAAATAAAATCCTTATCTGCCAATAAAATTGTCGGAAGTAAACTTGCACATGACACATCACATTAAAACTTGATTAACACTAAAGAACAAAAGAAATAAACAGCCTAACTTATGGTGACTGCGATTGGCTGGCAACCAATTCAGGGATTCCCCCGCCTCACAGCTGAGACAGACAGAAGGCAGCTGAGATAGGCTCCAGCAGCCCCCGCGACCCTAATGAGGAATAAGCGGTACGGAAAATGGATGGATGGAACTTATGGTGAATAAATACATCAATATCGTGCCAGACTGTACACGAAAACATCCTAAACACAATAAAACACCAAACAAAGATGACAATTTGAAAACAACCTCAACCCAAA
Organism: Hippocampus bargibanti; assembly: GCF_051943395.1. Classification (NCBI taxonomy): domain Eukaryota; kingdom Metazoa; phylum Chordata; class Actinopteri; order Syngnathiformes; family Syngnathidae; genus Hippocampus; species Hippocampus bargibanti. The sequence continues at coordinate 21,255,998 of NC_142744.1, read as the reverse complement.
TACAATACAGTGTTTTTTTTTTTTTTACACACACAGTAATCCAAATTTGTGTACCATTTGAACCATACCAGCATTCTGAAGCGAAACTCAGATAAACTAAAAAATTCAGTTCGACAACATCAACCCAGGAACACAATAACGAGGTAAAATGAATAGAACATCCATTGTTGAAAACTAACATCAAATAAATGAATAAACAATAACAAAATCGAGTCCAGTGCAGCAACAGTATTTCATGGGCAAAAGTGTAAAGAACATGTGGTGCCGTGCCGATTTTTCTATTTAAAACTGGGCCGCCGAAATCATAGGTGTCAAACTCAAAGTCTCTGGGCCAGTTCTGGTCCACCACATAATTTGACGTGGCCCGCAAAAGCAAATCACACGCGTCAGAGAATCTGATCCAGTGTAAAATTAGTATCGGATTGTCCAATTTCCATGTATCATCAATCATGTGGAGATTTATGATAATTCTCCCTGTTAACACTCACTTGGAAACAAATCCGACACACTGTGATAGTTCATATCAGTGATTGGAATTTGGTGGTTCAACATTGTTTATGTGATATTATATTATATATTAAATTAGGTCTACCAAGGGAAGATGCAATCCGAAAAGCAGCCTGTGATAACAATGAGATTGACACCTCTGGTCGAGATTAATGAGTAAGTCTAAGTTTCACTTCAAAAGTCACCCCCTCTCACATGCGCTAAATGAGAACACTATTACCAGAAATATAAGATCACAGCAGTTTTCCATATGTTAGTTTGAATGTATAACAGCAAAAGAGGGCACACACCCTTCAATATTCTAGCATGTTGACATACCCATTTGACATTCCGAGTAACTAATTTATAAACCCCCAAAATAACATTTCAATAGGAGAAACCGATGCAACACTGATAAATTTAGTGTGTGAAATAACAAAACCGAATCATAGTTTCCATTGCCTGTGTGTGTCATCCATGCATCTCTTTGAATGAATTTAAACCAAAGAATTTATAATCCCCGCTGATTTTGCAGATTGTTGATAGCAGGAGTAATGGTGTCTCTCATCAATATGAAACATGCATCCAATCCATCAATTATCCTGTTGACAAAATGTGTTCCATTGTCATCCAATGTATTTTCTGGAACACCACACCGCAATATCTTATCTTTGCATAATTCTTGAGCTACAGTTAATTCATCGGGTTACTCGCTGGGAACATTTCTAACCATTTTGAAAAGGCCTCAAGTAAAACCATTAGGTGAAATCAAAATGTATCTTGTATAAACCATCGGTGAAAAACAGAGTATTTCATTTCATTCCTCAATACAAGTCAAAATCATAGGTTGTATAATGTTTCTCAACCAGAGACACCATTCCCTCCTGCCGACGCTTGAGATAATCCATGGTTAAAAAAAAAATTGGGCAAAATGGGACTAGTGTCAGTCCTGACAGAAACCCCCCTTGCAATTTAGTCGCCCAATTCTGCAATTATTCTTTGTTTGTTGATTGGAATTTGTTGCCGCAATTTAGAGATAATTCAATCTGCAAAATGTCACCTATAGAAGTTGCATTTTTCGCTGCATTGTCATCAGTGGTTGTTGTGTGAGCCGCACACTTACGTATCTCAAATTGATGTGGTAACTGAAAAGCATTTGTCCTCTAGATTTGAGATTTTTCTCTTTGTTTTTACAGCCAATTCCTGAAAATCATGTTGGACTCTATGTTGGGAAGAAAATGTGTAACCCAGTTGCAGTGTTCAACAAATAGATTTAAAAATAAAACACAAAATAGCTGCATAGATCAGATACAAGCCAATAAATGGAATGGCTCATGTATTTTTCCTATTTCTTTTCCAATGACTGTTATCTGTTCATACACCAAACAAACAAGCAAGCAAACAAGCAAGCAAACAAACAAACACACTAACCCAACAGATGGGGCTAATTATGTAGCATTGTTAAATATTGTGCATCTTTTTTGTGTTAGATGGAATAGAGATTGCAACATAGCCATGTAAGATAAATGTCAAGCAAGCGACAAAAACTTCTCGTTAATGTAAAACAGCTCATTCATTCAGTTTTTTTTCTTTCCAGCACTCTCTCTGCATGCACTGTTCAAGGCTGACAGGTTGACTTATCTACGCAACTGCAAACCATCGTGCAACCATCCAAGATGGCGCCCGAGTAGGCAGCCGTCAGCAAGTGCTCTCATGAGCCTTGCTTTTTTTGTTGTTTTTGTGTTTTCTTTTGTCACCTTGTGCTGTTGTGCGTCGTGTGGAATGGATACCGATTGTTTTTCAGCATTTTTGGCCATAACATTCATCAAGGAGGAGACTGTGCCGAGCGGTTGCGCCTTTTCGGCAGCATGAATTGCCAGTACTGTTTTTGAATGCGAGGAATGTATATGCCATTCGACTGGCTTCGCTGGACAGCTCTGGGTCCATTGTGCTTTTTTGCGCCTGTAATGGGCAGCATCTTCACAGCCCCGCTTTGTTCAATGGAAAGGTCAGTGCTGTTGGACAGTCTGCGGCTGGATGGATGCATGGCTTGAGGAGCCCGCGTTAAGAAGAAAGGAGCGTCAGAACAGAGCGCCGATGCGGATGTGGAATGTCGCGGCTCGGAGTTGAAGCAGATTTATGTGGGACAGGAAATGTGAGACAATCTCTTTTCGTCAATGGATGCTACAGCTGAGGGTTTGCTTTCAACATTTAGCTTGTAGTCGACGTGCACATTCCACCATGATGTCCCTGATCCACTGGTGAAGAGACGCTTTGATCCTCTCCTCTTTCATCTAGAACTGCTTTATGTAACAAAGAGGGTACAGAAAGTGCTAAAGAATGCATGACTCTCTGTGTGTTTGTGATGTAATATTGTCTTTGTGTTGTCATTATTTTTTTTGTTCTTTTGACTTCAAGACGGCGCTGCGAGAGTGGCTGCTTTTCCAGCAGCTCATGTATGTTGTTTTTCTACTTTCATTCCTTTTATCACTTTGCTGCTGTGAAATTTAAATTTCTCCACTGTGAGACTAATAAAGGCCAATCCAATCCAATCCAACAGAATCATACTTTGTTCTTACTGTCCTTTGTAATCAACATCTAGGGTGGGGTTTTCAAAAATGCCTGCTGACCTCAACACACGCTTTCACTCTAAATGAAAAAAGCCAATTTCAAACTATCACAACTATCCACACATCGATAAAGCTGGAGGATTCTGCTCTTGTGTTCAGCTAAATTTAGTCTCTTTCTCTCTTAATTTTTCCAAAACACTAAATTTACCACCTCAACTGGTTGAAAAACGAAGCTTAATTGGGAGTAGTCAGTCTCCCCATAATCACTTTAAATACAACCCCCTCACATCTCGCAAGAAAATATGCAATGAGTCCACGCAAGAGTCGCGCTTATCTACACACATGCAAAGATTAGTAAAAGATACATTCTCATCGTAGAAATAAAACATTATCGCTATAACTTTCAACCAAGCTAAATATCTCCAACTTTTTATCTAGTCATCTGCAAAACCACTTGACCTCAACCAACAACGCACCCACACACTGGCACATTAGGGGTGTTTATGCCGACATAGTGAAACGAATGTTCACTTCTTGTCAACAATAACGCTGCCGCCCTTTCATTCTCAAACCTCCTCTCACCCATATACACACAAGGCATATTTTGAGACTGCATCATCTCTCTCGCGCACACACACACAGAGAACACACACGCAAGACACATTTTGAGCAACCATGCAGTTCAGTTGACAGAGGCTTCTAATGTCCAGAAATGCACATTCAAATTCACATCATGAGCTGCAGGGAATAACGCTAAACACAAATAGGATAGGCACACGTATGCACGCATGTACACACATGCACACCATCAACCTACTGTCGAAAAAGGCCGCTATCTTTTTCTGCATTCCTTCAAAATCGAGCTCCCCCTAACAGGAAGCCAACAATAAAATACCCAATATCCTGACAATTAATCAGAATTTTATACAGTTCCTTTGTGATCCTGCAGGTGCACCTATGTGTTTATTCAGGTGGACAGCAAAATTATATTATGATATCCACATAAGTAGATGACTTATATTAAAAGCTATTTACGAACTTCTTTTAAAATCAATTTTCTTATTAAGACCCTTTCATTCGTGGTTCAACATTTTTACTGATTAGTATTGTCAATTTTCCACAACAAATTCCCTGTTCGGATGAGGTAGCGAGCCTCCATTCACACAGTTTACATTCTTTTTTTTTTACCTGTTCTCTCTCAGTCTCTCATTCTCTCTCTTAATCGTCCCACGCACATCACACACATTCCTCACTTTTTCACCCAGCACAGCAACACTCATTCAGAATGGTATTTGCCGCAGATTGAACCATTCACTTTCCCTATTGAACTTTCCCTCCATTGTTTTTGTTTCCGAATTATTTGTCAGTCTTCAAAGTAGTTGATACAACCCAAACAAAAGTACCGATCCTTAATTTATCAGAAGCACTCGAACTTTCAAAAGTACTTGCAATCATTTCAGCAAAAGTACTCGAACCTCAGACTTACAAAAGTGCTCGAACCTCATTTCTTCTTCAAAAGTACTCGAAAACAGTCAATCCTAAAGTACTCGATCCTTAATTTAGCAAAAGCACTCGAACCTCTTAACAAAAGTACGTGGCCCCGATTGTAGACCAGCGTACTCGATTCTTTATTTCAAAGGTGTTTGATTCTTTTCGCAAAAACACCTGATCCTTTTTCCTCTTCATTAGGAATTATAGTTTCTGATTCTTTGACAGAACGAAACAACCTTTCTCGACAAAAAAAACACCAACAATTGCGCATTCCACTGTTCATCCAGTCACAATTTATCTTTTAGAATATCAATTCAAGACGTAAATCTTACCTTGGTTTCAGCCAACAGACAGAAGATCAATTTTGAGGATAATTGTCCTCTTACCTTGTCAAATCTGTTGGGCGCCCGATGTTCTGTCTGTTGACAAAAACCTCAGTCCGATATCACGTCGGGGTCATCATTTGTTGGAGGAGAGTGGCCTTCTCTCCTCCGCGTGTTCTTTAATATCTGATGATGAGTATTTTGTTAATCCAAATAAAGATGGAGTCGATGAACAGTACCTTCGAAGGGTTTATTTGCAGAATATTCCGGACACACATGATTTACAGACAATGGCTGCACGATCACGAGTGTGTTCACATCATGGACACACAACATATTTATTATATCAGAAGGGCGGTATCAAGACTATGGCGCGACACCGAGGCGGCCTTCTTCCAAAACAATTCCTAGCTTTTATCAGTCTGTCTCCACAAAGTCTCCAGTATGCAGTGCATCAAGGTTGCGTATCAGAAGATTATACAAGCTATGTAAATGTGGCGGAAGACACACATCATGACATTATTGAAGATGCACATCATATCATTACATTGTTGAAGACGTAAATCACGACCTTATTGTCATGACATATCATTGAGAAAAGCAAAATACCATGGCAGGGGCTTAACTAAACAAATAAATATTATTATTATTATTAAAGTATTATTATATTATCAGATTTGACAATAAAGCTGACTTTGACTTTGATAATTTGAAATAATCCTTCAGTCAGTGTGGTAAGTCATTAAACCAACTTGGGATGCAAAATTGAAAGACCACAGCATATTGTCACAAGATTGTCAAACTGAGGCACAAGATTAATTCTCATAGTTGTACTTAGAATCTTACATTTTAACACACTCGATGGCTCTCTCTATGTGAATCCTAACACAAGCTAGCCTCATCCCTGTCTCAATTTCCTTCGGGCTGAACTGTGATTTTCCTCTTGTAAAAGTTGGACATCGGCCAGCGATGCACCACGAGCAGCAAGATCATCAGCAATTAAAAAAAAAAACATGATCTGCCAAAACAAGATCCTAGGTTCTAACAGCTGTAGAAATCCAGACCGTTGAGTGATGACTGTCTGAAATCCTTCCTCTAAAGGCCTTTGAAACAAAAGTTACAGCTCCAACTGGTGAAATGACAATCACAACTTGACAGTGTTATGACTCTTATAGTTAGATCAAGTCAATCCTCTTTCTATGAACACCCCACAACAGTCAATTATTACCCAGCAATGCTTATAGGTATCTTTAATTATTTTTTGCATGTTCATGATAACTTTTCTACCCAGTGCGCCAAAAAATGCCAATTTACTTGCTAATCCAGGAAGTGATTTGCAAACTACTTCACTAACAGTTTGTCGCGACAAGTCGAACCTGTAAGCGAGGTCTTGATCCACCAAATTAAGTCTTAGTTTCATCAGTGCCATCAAGAGCACATGAGTATTTATGTGGGACAGGAGATGTGAGACAATCTCTTTTCGTCAATGGATGCTATAGCTGCGTGTTTGCTTTCAACATTTTGCTTGTAGTAGACGTGCCCATTCCACCATGATGTCCGTGATCCACTGGTGAAGAGACGCTTTGATCCTCTCCTCTTTCATCTGGAACTGTTTCGTGTAACAAAGAGGGTAAAGAACATGCTTAAGAATGAATGACTCTGTGTTGTCATGTTATTTGTTATTTAGTATTTTTGTTCTTTTGACTTCAACACGGCGCTGCGAGAGTGGCTGCCTTTCCAGCAGCTTCTGTATTTTGTTTTTCTACTTTCATTCCTTTCATAACTTTGCTGCTGTGATATGTAAATTTCTTCACTGTGAGACTAATAAAGGCAAATCCAAATCCAATCCAACGTGTCATTGGTACTGGTGGTATGTTAACACACACACAGTTTACCAACCACAAGAAAGTTAGATGGTTGGGCACTCCAGTAAAAGACACTGTCCTTGCGTCCTTATTTCCTTCGCTGGATTTAAATTGGCGGTGACACTCTCTCAGGTAATCTTGTCGTTTGGCCAGCTCTGTAAGCAACTTTCACCATGCAGTTTTTTGATAACACTTAGACCAGTGATTTTCAACCACTGTGCCGCGGCACGCTAGTGTGCTGTGAGAGATCGTCAGGTGTGGGTGAGGGCGTCTGTGCACTGTACACGAACGGGTACATGTAGTTGATATACAGTTGTGATAGCCAATCAGATCACGAGTTGGCACAGTAAGGCCAGCTAGAGGGCCTCGCATTGAACATGACGTACGCGTCCTGTGATTGGATACTCACTTTACCTCAGCCCTCAGCGGATGCAGCGCTATGCAAATCAACCAAGCTGACAACAGATCAGACCTGGAAACTTTTTAGCAGAAAAACCAAGTATATCTACTCGCTTTTTTAACCCACAATGGCTGAAGGAGAGGACAACTCGCTGTCGCATGTAGGTAAGCCTATTCTCAAGAACAAATGAAAAAGATTGGTTTACTTTTATTTTCAACAAATAGTTTTGTGAACGTCTTGTTGTTTTTCTTATATTAAACTGACATTTTGTAATTTAGCGTAAAATCTTGTTAAAGATTGCATATTCTTGGTGGACTTCATAAAACTTTGTGGACAAATGATTTTAAATTTCCTTTTATTTTTAAGTGTTTGCAGTATCACGTATAGTGACAAGTTCTAATTGCTGATGCAGATTTATTGATGTGTAATTGCTCCGGAAAATAGCCTGTGTTGTAGACGATTAAGGTGATGCCACGCCCAGTACTGCGTGCGTGTGCTTTTGTAAATGATATCTCCAGCCGTTGTTGTCACATCTCGTTACCGTCCTGGGCGCGCCCCGCCCCTCCTGTCACCTCCTCCGCTGCTCCCTGGAGACGGCCCCTCCCATCATCAAGCACCTGGGTTCCCACAGCTGATTGTCATTCCTTTGATTGTGCCTTCTGACTATATCTACCGATCGCGCAATACAGTCTCCGTCGGAGTATTCTGAAAGCCACCCTGTTACTTCCGTGCCGTCAGATCAGCTGTCACCGATCTCTCTCACTCACCTCATCCCGCTGTCATTTTTTCATGCGTGCCTCAGTAAAGACTTTTGTTCACGAGTATCTGTCTCGCTGTGTATTTTGGATCCACACTCCCCGCTTTACCTTCGTCACTCGAGCCCTGCCCTCAAGCCTCAAGTGACGTGACATAATACTCCGACCACCTATGGATCCCGCTGGCGAAGACAGATTCCTCGCCGCCCTGACCGTGCAAGCGGAGCGTTCGAGCCAGCTGGCCCGAGCCATCGCGGAAGTCAGCCACCATGCTGGCTCAACGCTTCGAGGCGGCTGAGGCACGCATTTCCGCTCTCACGGCCAAGTCTTCCCCGCCCGTGAGTAGGCACGCTCTTCAACTCTTCCCTCACGCTACGCAGGCGAAACCGGGCTCTGCGCTCAGTTTTTAATGCAGTGCACGCTCGTGTTTGAGCAACATCCATACGCCTGCGTTAGCGATGAGGCAAAGGTAGCCTTCATCACCAGCCTGCTCACGGGAGAAGCCGAGACGTGGGTGCTGGCCATCCGAGAGTCCCGACCGGCAATGGGCTAAATTTACTTCAAAGAAAAAAAAAGCAATTTTCTATCATCCACTCAACTGAAATATTTTTAAAATATAATTGGATTGAAATACAATAAAATAAAGTGCAAAAATCTATTAATCAAAAACAACACTTTCTTCAAGGAGAAGTAACATGCAATGAAAACAAATATTAAACTTTAACTTTTAAACAAACTGAGTAAAAACTCTAAATACAGTAAAGTCTCATTATATCGATATTCAAGGGAGTCCGAAAAAATATCGATATAACCGGGACTATCGATATATCCGACCCCGTTTGCATGTAATTTTCTCCGTGCGTGCATAGAAATAGTATCGATATAACCGGGACTATCGATATATCCGATATCGATATAACGAGACTTTACTGTATGTGATTGCACAGTAATGTTCACTCGGTTGAGGTTGATACTTGGTGGTGTCCCATCTTTTCCACAAGTTCATCAATGTTCGGGGTCAGGCTCTGAGCTGAGGAAATCCTCAGAATTGAGTGAAGGTGTTCAGCAGTAAGTCGACTTCTGTGTGATGTTTTGTTCAGGTTCATCAAAGAAAACAGTTGTTCACACAGGTATGTGCTGCCAAACATAGACAACGTTTGAGCAGCCTGGATGCGCAGTTGGGGCATTGTGTCGGGAAGGAAACGGGAAATCTCCGCAGCACCCACTGCCGCATATTTTGCCCTCAGTGCATCATTGCATTGGAGGTCCATCAACTCCATTTGGAGGTTTGGTGGTGAGCTTTCCACGTCAATGGCAAATGGATTACCGAGCAGTTCAAACCTGCTTTTTTGTGCTTCAAAGTCAACAAATCGGCGTCGGAAGTCAGCGGCAAGAATACCTATTTTATCAGCAAACTGTGCGCTCGGGAACGCACTGGTAGAGAGCTTCTCTTATGGTCTGGCAGCTGGGAAAGTGGCTCAAATTTTCTTTTCGCATCTGCATCTCCCACAGAGTCAGTTTGGTTTTAAATGCCTTCACTGTACTGTACATATCAGAGATGAGACGATCCCGACCCTGCAGCTGCAAGTTCATTGCATTCAGATGACTCGTAATGTCACAAAGAAAAGCCATTTCACACAGAAAGCTTTCGTCTCTGAGTTGGGTTGTGTCTTTCCCTTTGCTGTCCAAGAACCGACAAATCTCCTCACGAAGCTCGAAACATCTTTGCAGCACCTTTCCCTGGCTTAGCCATCGCACCTCTGTGTGATAAGGCAAATCACCATGCTCTGTTTCCAACTCCGTCAGAAATGCCTTGAACTGGCGGTGATTTAAACCTTTGGCTCTGATAAAGTTAACTGCGCGCGTGATGATGCTCATTACATGTTCCATTTTCAAGGCTTTAACGCACAACGATTCCTGGTGTATTATACAATGATAAGCTGTCAGCTCACCTGTCGCGTTTTCCTTTTGCATCTTTTCCCGTATCTTCGCCACCAGTCCGCTCCTGTGTCCACACATCGCAGGTGCTCCGTCGGTTGTCAAACCAACGAGTTTATCCCAAGGCAGCTCCATCTCATTGACACATCTTGACACCTCTTCATACAAATCATGCCCCGTAGTTGTGCCATGCATAGGACGTAAAGCCAAAAACTCCTCTGTCACGCTTAGGCTGGAGTCCACTTTGCGGATGAAAATTGACAACTGGGCAATGTCAGAAATGTCGGTGCTCTCATCCACAGCCAAGGAATATGCGATGAAATCCTTTCCCTTTTTCACAAGCTGCTCTTTTAGATTGGTGGACAACTGGTCTACTCGCTCGGCAATTGTGTTTCTGCTCATACTCACATTTAAAAAGAGTTGCCTTTTTTTCTGGGCAAACTTCGTCACAAACTTTAACCCGACAGTTTTTGATGAAACCCCCCTCCGTAAATGGCCGTGCTGATTTAGCGATCTCTTCTGCCAAAATAAAACTGGCCTTGACAGCGGCCAGGCCTTGTGATTTGACTTTTTTGAACAGAGCCTGTCGAGATTTGAGGCTTCGTTTCAATTCCTCGGCTTTCTGTAGCCTTTGTTCCATGTCCATATTCATGTTTTTGTCCACGTGTTTCGTTTCATGATGTCGTCTCGGATTATATTCTTTCATTACCGCCGCACTTTCTCCACACGGAAGACACACAGGCTTTCCAGCTACCTCCGTGAACATATACTCCGACTCCCACCTTGTTTGAAACCCCCGGTTCTCAGTGTCCACCTTCCGTTTCGCCATTTTTGATGGGTATCTGAAAGTTAATGTTACTGTTATGCTAAAGACTGCTGTTGCCAATAAATATTGAAATGAAGCGGCCTGCTGCTTGGCGCGTCACCGTTGCATTGTGGGAAATGTAGTATTGGTGCGTGTAAAAGATTTGCGGGCTGCCGGCTTGCTGAGGTCTGCGGGCCGGTTCTAATAATAAATCAATATCATCCCAGGGGCCGTAAAAAAACTTCTCGCGGGCCGGGTGTGGCCCGCGGGCCTTGACTCTGACATATGTGCTTTAGACTAAAATTCTCGCGACTAGTAACATTTGGTAGTCATTAATCTGCTGGTGGGGGATATTCATTTTTTGATCTCAGACAGGCTGCACTTGCAAGACCAAGATCATCGACGGAGTCTACAACGCCTCCAACAATGAATTGGTCCGAAGCAAGACCTTGGTGAAGAACTGCATTGTGCTGGTTGACAGCCTCCCTTACAGGCAGTAACTGAACGAACTCGCCATATGGGAAATTAAGTCACTTTAGGCAACCGGACGATATATATGATCTTTTCTTAGGTATCTTGAGGGACAACTGGCACAAACGCCGTAAAACCAGTGGAAAAAAGTCAAGCCCTACCACAAAAAGAGGAAGTATGAACTCGGAAGGCATCCCGCAAACACAAAGGTAAATGTAAAATCTTGTCATGTCTCGTGAGTGATGAAAACTGGAGCTTAGGTAGGTCTTATTTGTGCTGTTTTAGTCTCTCTCTCAGCAGTCCATCGAAGTCAAAAATGACATAGCTTCCTTTCTTATGTGGGGTATTGGATGGTGGTTATTGATGCTGGCGGCGATGCCACTGTAGGTGACTATGAAGTCCGATTCTGGAGCCACAAATCCTGCCACATTCAGGACATGTGAAGCCCAAACCAGGCTGCCGGAGCGCTACTGGAGCAGCACAAAGGTGTCTTTGCTGGTGCCGCACGATCCTCCTCTGGGTGTGTTTGACTTCAAGGTGTTTCACCCCTCGTGGCATAAGGAAGGCCAGAGTGGCCTGTTAGCTGCAGCAGACTCCAGATCGCTGGGCTTGATGTTGCATTTGTTGAGAGTCTGTCTAAGCTGGTCTTTATATCGCATCTTAGGACCACCAGGCTTCCTATTCGATGATAGGAGTTGTCCATAAAGCACCTGTCGAGGCAAGCGGAAGCTACGCATCCGGATGACATGTCCAACCCACCGGAGTTGCCTCTTTGCTAGTATAGCCTTGATACTGGTGGAGCCAGTGCGTTGAAGGATGTCAGTGTGTGGGACATGATCCTGCCAGGTGATGCCAAGGATTCGTTGGAGGCACCTGATGTGGAATGCATCAAGGCGTCTCACATGGCGTCGATCAGTGATGTGCGGCGAGGATCATGGCTTGTGAGGCAATGACGTCATCACAGTCAGATTTACAAACATGAACTCCACAGAGTAGTTTATTCACCATTTGATTGGCAACAGTTAACGTGTTTTGTTTAAAATGTCACGTTAGCATTCTTTATATACTGTATACAAACTGTAGCATAGAAAAAAAGAATTAAAAACGTTATTATTGTGTTACCTTTACTTATAAATGAAGTCCAAGTCTCTCTATCTCAATGGAGATCACTGCCAGTGAAAAAAGTTGTCCTTGATCAGTCCTGTTCCAACTGTATGTTTTCAGTATTTTGTGCTGAGAATGACCGCTCCACTGTAGTAGATGGAACAGTGAGCATGAGCTGGAGCAACTTTGTCGCTTCAGGAATAGTTTCAATGAGATCCGTCTTGGCCAAAAAGCTGAGAAGCTGTCCAGGAGATTAACATTCATCCCTCACCGTTTGTGAGCTGTACAGTACGGTGTTGGTCTTCCTTTAATTATTATCTCCTGGTTCGATTGAAAGTCCAGTTTAGAAAAATTATTTCAATTTCGATATGTAATCCACCATTCTGAAAACAAGGCCAAGCAACAGGAATAAAATCAACTGGATGGTTGCACTTAACTTGTTAACTGTTTACTGTAGCTTGTTGTCACTAATTCTATTATTCTGCAGCCAAGGAGTCGCAAGAAGAATCTCTAATCACCAGCGCCCCCTGCCATGAGGCAGGAGTACTGTGTGCCTCACCTATGCACAGTTTTGATAAAAATAAAATAAACAAACACTGTAGTTCAGTGTTTATAATGTACAGTGACTGTACATTATATACACCAGCTAAACTGTAGAAATTTAGTTCATATACTAAAAGCTTTTGAACACTTTAATAGCGATATGCAGAGGGACAGCAATGCGGTTTCACTGCAGAGCGAGCCAGCCCAGTTAGCATAGTGATTGTGCTATCCATGGTGAAGCTCAGCCGGCTGCTGCCTTACCGCTCGTCTCCACTTAGTATTTAAACGGTAAATGTGAAAATTTAGCTATTCTGAAAAAAAAAATCAAAAAATGGTGACGTTGAATGGAAAAGAATGTTAAAGTACAAATCACTGTTTAATTTGCTTTGTCATTTGATATTTCCATGATGACAGGTGAGGCTGTGCCTCACCTGTCTCCTCTGATTGCACATCACTGGTGTCAATAGATGGTCCAGGCTTCTGCGCCATATAGCAGCATGGACACACACACTGCTTGGCAGACTGCGACTTTTGTTGCAGTTCTTAAGTGGTTGTTTTTCATGGATGCTTTGATCCTCTCCTCTTTCAACTAGAACTGCTTCATGTCATCACAAAGAGGGTACAGCAAGTCCTGAAGAATGAATGACTCTGTCTTTGTGTTGTCATATTCGTTATTTTTTCATTTTTTTTTTCCCCAAGATGGCGGCGCGTGAACACGCAACGGCTCCCCTCTCCCGGCAAATTGGCCTTTTCATGTTTATGTTAAGTAATTATAAGTGCCTTGCATGCTGGGTCCGAGAGGACAGTAATTTCATCTGTGCTGTATGTCATGCATATTAGCATATTTGACAATAAAGCTGACTTTGACTTTGACTTTTCGAACACATGAGTGCACAACCTACCAAAAGCTTTGGAGGCGGGATGGAGAACTCTCTTTTGCCATTTCCTCCGTTTTGGTTACATTGATCACGAGACAGAGTGATCAGTAGATGGAGGACATGGTGTCAAGGGCATGTTGCATGGCAGCTGGGCTGTGGGCCAGCAAAGCACAATCATCTGCATACTGTAACTCGTGGATGCCGCTGATCAGGGTCTTGGTTTTGGCCTGTAGGCGTCTGATGTTAAACAGGCTACCATCCAGGCGGAATTGGATTTGTACGCCGCCACCTTCCTGGATGGACTTATGGTTGAGTATAGCAGGGGCCCGTACACAGCCCTGCTTCACCCCGACTTCCACAGGGAAAGCCCGCAACAGAAAGCAGGGAGATGCCACGGCTGTTGCCACAGACTGACTTGTCCCCCTTCCTTTTATAAATGCTGAAAATGTTGCTGTCTTTCCATTCCTGAGGAAGTGTCCCGTTTTGCCAGATGTTGCAGATGAGGTGGTATAGCTGCCGTGTCAGGAGGTAAATGCCGCTCTTGAAAACTTTGAAAACTTTTGTTGTTTTTAAGGCTGCGGATTGCAGAGAGGACCTCTGTGAACTGAGGAGGTTCATCAAGTGGGAGAACTAATGGAAGCTCTGGGAGGGAGTCAAGGACAGATGGGTCTGAAGGGTTTCCTTGGTTGAGCAGGGAGTCAAAGGGCTCTGCCCAGAGCTCAAGTATTAGCGGGTTGTCCTTCAGTCGTAAAGAACCGTCTGCAGATATAACTGGAACAATGAATTGTCTTTGTGGGCAATTCTCAACTTGAGCCTGAACTTGATCAGTCCAGCATTCAGCCCCACGCATGGCCCACGTGATGCAGACGTCATTTTGGTCTTGTTGCCTTGTAATGATGTAGTCCAGTAAGTGCCAATGTTTGGACCTGCGGTGCATCCATGATATGATATATTTCTTTTTCTGCTGAAAGATGGTGTTGGTTGCAATCAGCTGATGCTCAGAGCACAGAGTGAGGAGTCGGAGGCCATTGCTGTTTGTTTTCCCCGTCCCGTGCCTTCCGATTACTTTACCAGAGCCTGGCATCAGTACCTACTCGGGCATTGAAGTCACCCATTAGAACAAGTTTATCAGAGGCAGTGATTTTAGATATGGTTGCATTCAGGGACTCGTAGAAGGCATCTTTGATGTTATCGTCAGCATCCAAGGTGGGAGCATATGCACTGATTAAAGTTACAAAGCAACCTTTTCCCAGGGGAATACGCCAGGTCATAAGCCGTTCACTGATGCCTTGAGGGGGGGACTCAGGGATGTTACTGAGTAAGTGCTGTTCACAGCAAAGCCAACTCCATGGAGTCTTCGCTCATTCTCTGGGAGACCCTTCCAGAAGAAGGTGTAGCCCTCACCAACTTCTGTGAGTGAATCCTCACCTGACAACCGAGTCTCACTGAGTGCGGCAATATCGCTGTTGTACCTCCTGAGCTCATGTGCGATGAGGGCAGTTCGTCTTCGAGGTCCCTACATCCCATCTCGAGCATCGAGGAGAGTGCGAACATTCCTGGAAGCCAGGTTCATAGTCATGGGTTTGATTATATTTCGTTATCGACCGCAGAGGGGGGATGCCTTGGTGGCTCCGGTGGGCCACCCAGGTGTGGTGGAACAAGCAATGTTTAGGTCACCTTTTCTAGACCCTTCCCCCATAAGGGGCGAGCAGTTCAGGCCCTGAATAGGGCTGCTCAGACGAACAGGATGCTGCTGAAGGACAATGTAGCTCCATCCCTTCTTCACAAAGACCATCAATCCTGTACCGCCCCTGTGTAGGAATCAAGCTAGAAGCTTCCAGTCACATCCATGACCTGCCCCTGTCACTTTATCCTATCGCCAGTGGACTTATATGGTGGAAGCTGAAACCTGCGCTACTAGTTGATTTAGTGTGAGGGACCGGCCGCGCAATTCCTTCCCCCACATACTTGGCCGCACACACTGTATTCCAGTGGCATGAGTGAGGACTCAAGACTACCTTCAGGTGAGTGCGGTTGTAGGGGCCTGCGGGTGGTCCGATCTGTTGGACTCCGCCTATGCCTATCCCCGGGTGCGGATTTGGGATCACTCTTTGTCTGGCCTCTACCCTCCGACCTGTTAGGCTTGGGTGACCCTGCCAGGAGTACAAGACTCCAGCCGACATAGCTCTCGGGGTCATGGAGACTCGCAAAATGCCTCACCACGATAAGGTGGTGATCCCAGTCGAGGCCCCTGTTTTAGTGCAAAGCTTGGGACCTACCCATGGTAAGCCTTGTAATAGTTAAACTGACACGATTAAGAAGGAAGAATAAATCGACTGGATGTGTTTGATAGTGGTTGAAATTAACCACACCTCTCGACTGAGTTTTGGATCGGATCTGAACTACTCGACGAAGGAGGATGCTCCAGTTGGTCCATTCTTGCAAAATATGCCCTCTGAGCAAATAAGGAACCAGCTCTGCTGTACTGTGATCTTTGGCCAAGGCCCTGCAGGTCATCAAACCTGCCTCCACATTGCAAGAGCGTGAGGAACAGAGCCAGCAGGCCATAGCCGCTTATATGAAACACGCCCGCAAATACAGTAAAGTCTCGTTATATCGATATTGGATATATCGATAGTCCCGGTTATATCGATACTATTTCTATGCACGCACGGAGAAAATTACATGCAAACAGGGTCGGATATATCGATAGTCCCGGTTATATCGATATTTTTTCGGACTCCCTTGAATATCGATATAACGAGACTTTACTGTAACATCAGCGTATCCTGGCTCGCAGACAGACCATAGAAGAGCGCCTGGAAAGCCTAAACATACAGAGAGGGAGAAGGGAGAAGGAGGAACTGGAGCGGAAGGACAGTTCGAGAGCGACTGAAGCAAATTAAGAAGACAGAATTGGGAGCCAAGGCCTTCAAGGATATTGACATTGAGGATCTGGAGGAGCTGGATCCCAACTTCATCATGGCGAAGCAAAAGGACCAGCTGGCGAAAGAGAAGGAACTCCAAGAGCGCCTGAAGAATCAGGAGAAGATTGACTTCTTTGAGAGGGCTAAGCGACTTCAGGAAATTCCGTTTATCAAACAGGCCTATGAGGAGCACCGAATCAAGGATATGGAACTGTGCGGGCTCCAGGAGGATGAGCAGATCAATAACATGAAAGTGGAACGGGAGAAGGCCTTGGAGCACAAACAGCGCATGTCTCTCATGATGGAGGACAAAGAAAACGTTATCTAAAATAACTGCCGCTCGGAGCTTCATTTATGAGGAGAAACTGATAGCATCCAAGAGCGCCTCGTCGACAAAAGGAAGAATCGTATGGAGAAAGGAAGAAGCAGCGTAAAGAAGACCGGTGTAAGGCTTTCTACATCCAGAAAGAGGAAGAAGAACAGCGCATTGAAGAGGAACAACTCAGGAAAGAACGCGAAGAGCGAGAGCGCATCGAACAGGAGCAGCGAGAGGAGGAGGAGCGAGAGTACCAGGGGCGCCTGCGCAAACTCAAAGAGCAGGAACGCAAGCAGCAGGAGGTCGAAGAGCACGAGCGGCTTCATGAGGACGAGAGACGCATCCCGGATGAGCCCCCAATTGTAACCGGCCTCAGGCCTAGGGGATACCTGGGTCGGTCCAAAAGAGTCACAGGCAGGTAGCACTGTGAACGACGTGTGTTACTCAATTTTACACAGCGACAGCGATTTATTACCGACTACATATTTACTCATCAAAACATCAATTCGGCAATCTCAATATCAGAATACAATTCGGTTCAACTTCCAATAATACCGGCTCCTGATATCAATATAACATCAATGTGTAGGTCTATACCAGGCATGGGCAAACTACAGCCCGCGGGCCACATACGGCCCATTCGGCTTTTTAATCCGGCCCGCCGAACCTGCCCAAATTATAGTAAAAACAGTGTCTGAAACTCATGACAAAAAGTTAGCGGACAACAGGGCAGAAAACTGAAAAGTTGCCGGTCCCATTTTTCACAACTTGAAGCACAATGAGACAACTAATCACATTAAAAAACATTGTCACAAAGTATAAAGTTTTTTTTTTAATCAAGAATGTACCTATTACAAATGCTACCTTGCTTAATTTACGGTAAATGTGCATGGCTAGATTTTGCTGCAATAGTCGATTGTCATTGTGGTGCACAATGCAACGTTTGCATTGCTTCCTACGAGCCACGAAGCCCCTTTCATAAGTCTCACATACACTTTACAGTCACGGTTTAATGTAAATTTACGTTTTGTAGCGTCATATATGTTGTTAGCTTCTTTTGAATCTTTCTTCTGGGCTGAGGTTCTGTGCATCTATTTTGGAAAAGGACATGCAATTGCACGACTTTATAACGCTTGCGAAAGTCCGGAAGAAAGAAGCAGCCTCTGATTGGCTGCCGTGCCGAGTATGCAAATTTCACTGCAGGTAGCCTATGTCTGTGTGCTCGGCGACGGTACACGTGTATTGTTTGCGCGTGAAGGCGAGGGCATCAGTGAGGAGTTTGTTGAGCGCGCGGTCAGGACAAACCATCTATAATTTGGCGGAATTTAACACAAGTAGGTATTATTGAGCTTGAATATTTCGTTGTGGAATATGTTTTGAATGTTGAAAGTGATTCCATTTTTCAATAAATGTTGATTTCTTTAACTTTGCCCCTTCAATGAAAACGTATTAAAAACAGACGCAATCTTGATAAATCACAGTGCATATGTTATTTTAATCTATTTCCATTTCCTCCTCCAAGTATCTGCGAAATAGTATGTAAACGCCATATTCCTTGAGACAAATTTATTAACTGATCAGGGATATTTTTCACATTTGAAAGACAGTTAATAAATTGGGTTCTTACTTTGCTATGAGGTTTGTACACACTACATTTAAAGGACAACCGGCACCATTTTTTTGTGTTTCCCACTGACATCAGAAAAACGTTTTATAGCATCTAAAATACCCAAAACAGGCAGGCTGATATTTTTAGTTAAATGTAAAACACCAATAAAAATGACTTCAAAATGAATCCGGAAATGGCCAGTTTCAGAAGGTCCCACCCCCTTGTTCGTGACGTCACGCCAAGACGTCTTGCCTTGCTCGAGAATCAAAACAATGGCTTCAGATTCGGAGAAGATGTTTTCTTGTTACTCATCCAGTTATGAATATGATTCGAATAGTTCTGAAGAGGAAAGCATAAATGTTTGCAATTGATTCAAGGAGTCCTCCCATATCAATTCGAGCCGTCAATGACAGCAATGTAGCACCCAGAAAATGCAGAAGATTGCGCCCAAGCTCCGTTGGAAATCGGCCGATTTGTCAGCTGGGAATTTGTGTCAGCGAATATCAAATAGTTGTCTTGGTGCAACACACAACGATTCACCATGGCGTTATTTACGTGTTTTCCTTCTAATTTCGCCATCAACACGGATCAACACGAAGTTTTCAGACCAAACAAAGTACCCAAAATGCATTGTGTGTCGCTTTCTCGGTCAGGGGCGGTCCAAACGGGACGTCACATGGGGATCGTCATCAACTCGAAAACAAGACTTCGTGAATATTCAGCGCAAGTCTCAGAACGTAAACTATAGCTATATGCTGTGGAATCTTTGTAAAATATGCTCAGTCGAAGTCATTTGAAGTGATTTTACAAATTATGGACATAACTTGTCTGGAGGCGTCGGTTGTCCTTTAATGCTTTAGGTTTAGTATTTCCAACCCAAACACTCCCTCCAAATGCTCCTGGCCCGGCCCCTCTGTCAAATTTTAGAACCCAATGCGGCCCGCGAGTCAAAAAGTTTGCACACCCCTGGTCTATACATTCAACATCTATCCAGAGTATATATCCTCCACATTTGCACATGCGTATCTACGTCTGCACGCTCGTGTGGGTTGTGCTGTGAACTACGAACTACTATCGACATCCAAAACCCGACTTCATCAAAGCCACAAAACCACAGTTTCATATGTCGCATCACCCAACATGCCCCCGATTACATCATTACGATGTTTAGAAATTATTTTTTTTAATACCTGTGAACGACGAGCAAGAGACGACACAAGACAAATGTGTGTTACTCAGCTTTACACAGCCATTTATTACTGACTGCGCATGCGTTAGCTGAACCGACATTGTTTTCTTCCGTTCCATTCACAGGCGCGTAGCGCCCGCTACTGACTTGGTAACGGAGGTTGTTTCTCAACCCCCACACTGGCTTCAGGCTGCATTAGGATTCCCTCTCCAACATGGGGCCGCACTTGATTCAACCAGCCAGCCAGGAAGCTCCGCAGGCGAAAGGCTCGCCAGGCTAAGGCTCGTCGCATCACTCCCCGTCCTGTCGCTGGGCCGCTGAGGCCACAAGTCCGATGTCACACCATCAGATACCACACCAGGGTCCATGCTGGACATGGTTTCACCTTGGAAGAGCTCAAGGCTGCTGGTATCCACAAAAGGACAGCTCGCACCATTGGAATCTCTGTGGATCACCGCCGCCGCAACACGTTCACAGAAAATCTTCTGGCCAACGTGCAGCGCCTCAAACAGTACAGCTCCAAGCTCATCCTGTTCCCCAGGAATGCTTCTGCTCCTAAAAGGGGGGACAGCACTGAGGAGGAACTGAAGATGGCTACCCAGCTCAAAGGACCAGTGATGCCCATCCAAAACGTGTACAAGAAGGAGAAGGCCCGAATCATCTCTGAAGATGAGAAGAACTTCAAAGCTTTTGCCAGCCTGCGTATGGCCCGCGCTCACGCATGTCTCTTTGGTATCCATGCCAAGAGAGCTAAAGACGCTTCTGAACACAATCTGGATAAGAAAAAGTAAAAGTTGTTACTAAGGAACTTTGCAAAATAAAATGTTGAAAAAGCATGCCAGTGATGGGAAAATCGAATCGGGAAATCAGTGGGAGAAGGAACGCTCGCCTTTTCCTCCCGTCCTCTTTTGATTTGTCCCCGTTTATCGGCCCTCCCGGTAACGGGCTTTCGAGGGAAGGGGAAGTCCCCGCGAGCGAGTGGGAGCGCGAGAGAGAAAGATGAGGAATGGCGCGCGAAGTCCCCCCTGCGCAGCGTTCGCTGGTCCCCCAAAGACACCTGCCTGGCTACCTTCCACCAAAAGCGTATCGCCTTGTGGGGCGGTGAAAAGTTCAAGCAGATTCAGAGGTTTAGCCATCAGGGCATGTCCCTCATTGACTTCTCGCCATGTGAGGGGTACGTTGTGACCTTCAGCCCGCTGATGGACACCAAACAGGATCCCCAGACCATCATTATCTGGGAGATTCTGAGAGGCCAGAAGAAAAGAGGTTTTCATTGCGAGTGTGCCGCACATTGGCCCATCTTCAAATGGAGCAACAATGGAAAGTTCTTTGCCAGGATGACACCGGACACACTGAGCATCTATGAGACTCCTATGGGCCTGCTCGACAAGAAGAGTCTTTATGTCAGCGGAATCAAGGACTTTTCGTGGTTGTTGTGACTCAAAAATAACTGTTTCAAACCCATGAGTCTATACAAAAAATTGCTGTGGAGACTCCCTGTATTGCTGCTTAGCGGTACTGAGCTAGCTCTTAGAAGAACTCAGAGCTGTTCTTGTCTCTGACATGGGATCGTAAAAACGTTTTTAACTGTGACATTGGAAGACCATCTTTATTACTTAGCACACAGGTGTCAAAGTCAAGGCCCGCGGGCCAAATCCGGCCCGCCACATCATTTTTTTTGGCCCGCGAAAGCAAATCAAACTTGTTAAATTTCATGATGATTGCTAAAATCTGCGCCAAAATTTCATATTTTTGGATGTCAACCACAATAAAAGTCATTATTCTTGACTTCAGATTTGAAAACGAGTTATTCATTAATTTGCTGTGTGCTCTATATGTAATATTTGAAGAGATTTAAAAATTCTAATGGTTTCCCCAAATTCATAACGGCCCTCGAGAGGAAACCATAACTACAATGTGGCCCGCGGCAAAAAATGACTTTGACACCCCTGACTTAGCATGTCTCTGACTGTACCAGGGTTAGTTATCTTAAACACCGTGTCTACGGCCTTTGAGAAGATGGCAGTCCAGATCTCGAAGAAGAGGAAGTTCATCTCGGATGGGATCTTCAAGGCTGAGCTGAATGAGTTCCTGACCCGAGAGCTGGCCGAGGACGGCTATTCGGGGGTGGAGGTGCAAGTCACGGCCAAAAGAACCAAAATCATCATCCTTGCCACCAGGACGCAGAATGTCCTAGGGGAGAAAGGCAGTCGCATCCGAGAGTTGACGGCTATGGTACAGAAAAGGTTCAGCTTCCCCGAAGATAGCTTGGAGTTGTATGACGAAAAAGGTCTGTGTGTAATTTGACAGGATGTGTTTGATATTCGTTTAAATGAGGTTGCTTTTCTTGAGATCGGCGCTCGCCGTATCCATACCGTGAGAGTCCGTGGTAGGAACAAGAAATACAGTGCCCTTAGATTTGGATGTTGGCAACTTCTCCTGAGGCTCTGAGTGTAAGTCTCCCAATTTATGGTCATTCTTAAGCATCCTAAAATGTTCAGTAGAGATAAATATCCAGTTCTGCTACT
This sequence comes from Hippocampus bargibanti, assembly GCF_051943395.1. Taxonomy (NCBI): domain Eukaryota; kingdom Metazoa; phylum Chordata; class Actinopteri; order Syngnathiformes; family Syngnathidae; genus Hippocampus; species Hippocampus bargibanti. The sequence continues at coordinate 21,233,800 of NC_142744.1, read as the reverse complement.
GAATGCAAATGCTGATACTTTAGACTCTAAAATTCTCGCGACTAGTAACATTTGGTAGTCATTAATCTGCTGGTGGGGGTGTAAGTCTCCCAATTTATGGTCGTTCTTAAAGGACAACCGACGTCTCCGGACAAGTTATGTCCATAATTTGTAAAATGGCTTAAAATGACTTCTACTGGGCGTATTTTAATAAGATTCCACCGCATATAGCTATATTTTACATTTTAAGACTCGCGCTGAACATTCAGGAAGTCTTTTTTTTTTTTTTTGTTTTGTTTTGTTTTTTATTTCAAATAGCATGTAAACATACAAGGTAATAGAAACAAACAAACAAACAAACAACATTGTAAACAAAACACAACAAAAGTAGCCAAAACCATTTGGTTCTGAATAGCTCGTGGAGCTTCTAATAGTACATCAGAGGTGTGTCTCAACAGATCTTTCTGCATACTTAACATTTTGTAAACAGTTGGCAACACATATTTGGTGACATAATCGCCTAAGAGACAGTACCTGATCGCACAGGAAATAGGAGTTCCTGACAGATAATCATTATACAAGAAGGAAAAAGAGGAGAGAAGTAAAAATAGAAGAAAGAAGAGAAAGAGAGAGACGGTGGGGGGGAGGGGGTGCCAGGGGTTTTAACATTTCATTGAGTCTGCACAACATAGTGAAATTGACAAAAAAGGGGGGGAACACCAGATGATTTGGAAAGCACTTCATCCTATGCCATATTTCATCAACAAATCATGTGTTTTGATAGCGTTTGGGTCAGCAGATGGTTGAATTGTTTTCTGATATAGTTTCATTTCATTTTGAAATATTACAAATAGGGGTTTCCTCCCACAAAATTTAGATTTATGAATATGGTGTTTGGCAAGGAAAACTAATAAATTAATAATAAAATATTTATCGTTGGTCTTGTTGTAATATCCAAACAGCATGTCTTTGTAATGAAATATGGAAGTCTTGTTTTTGATTGGTGAGTCCGTACGTGACGTCAGAAAGGACCGCCTCCTCACCGTAAAAAAGACTCATTGTAGCGTCTTTCCATCACGTCAATGTATTTTGCTGTACTGTTTTTTTAAACCATGTCTTACACCCAAAAGCAGCCAGCAGAGGGAGGCAAACTCCATGGAAAGATAGTATCAGCCTGTGGAAATGAGCTGATTCATTCCTCACCGGAGCTGGTCGCCATTTTTCTGCCACTTCTTGGGTGAGACATTACCCCCCACCCCCCTGCCCGTTTGCCTCAAAATGGCCCAAATAAATTCTTTAATCAATTGCAAACATGTATGCTTTGCTCATCAGGACTATTTGAATCATATTCATAACTGGATGTGTAACAAAGCATATTCTCCAAATCTGAAGCCATTCAGATTTTCAGATTTCTGAAAATGCCCAATTCGCAGCTCAATTTTTTGCAGATTTTGGAAACTTTAAGTCATTTTTATTGGTGTTTTGCATTTGACTAAAAATATCATACTGCATGTTTTGGGTATTTTAGATGCTATAAAACGTTTTTCTGGTGTCAGTTAGAAAGTGACGTCGGTTGCCCTTTAAGTGTCCTGAAATGTTCAGTGGAGATAAATATCCAGTTCTGCTACTGAATACAAGTTCTGATACTTTAGACTGAAATTCTCCATCCTCGTAACATTTGGTAGTCATTAATGGGAGATATTCAATTTTACACAGGCAAGACCAGGAATATTGGATTGGATTTGCCTTTATTATCGACGTGGTCTACAACGCCTCCAACAATGAGTTGGTCCGAACCAAGACCTTGATGAAGAACTGATTGTGCCAGTTGACAGCCTCCCTTACATGCAGTTGTATGAGGGTCACTACGCCATCCCAATGGGACGCAAGAATGGAGCCAAGCTAGTGAGTGAACAGGTTTTTCCCCAAAACTAAGCCCGTCGTCTTTTCATGAAGATAACATGTCCAGTTCTGCGACTGAATGCAAGTGATGGTGTTGAAGACTCTGAGAAAGACCTGTCATTTCAACCCAGTCGCTCTTGAGATCTGTCAGATTGTGACGCTTTGGGGCTAAAAAGTCACCAACCATTGCTTTGAAGACTCCTGAGGAGGAAGAGGTCCTAAACAAGAAGAGATCCAAAAAGACCCCGTAAAAAAATGGCCAAGATCGCCCCACTCTTGGAGGAACAGTTCCGACAGGGAAAACTGCTCGGTGAGCCCCAAGAAAAAAAAAAGGTCCCTCCAATTGGAGGGAATTTTTAGTAATTATGTCAAAATGAAGTAGGGTACTTGAGTGACCTGAATTAACAAACTTGGTGTTGTCCTCTTACAGGATGCATCACCCCCGGGCCAGGACAGTCTGGCTGGGCAGGTGGCTGCATACTGGAGTTCTATCTGAGGAAAATAAAGGCAAATAAATGTTTTTTTACTTTACATAAAAAAACAACAAACATCTCAAATTTGTCCTGGTTTTTACTCTCAAGAACGCTTGTCTTCATGTCAATCCTGTTTTTGTAAGTATTAATAGATCTCGTGTTTTAAGAAGGGATCCCGTACCCAGCGCAATTGTCTGCAAGCACTTCTTAATTTTGCCCAATAGGATACAATGACTTCAGAAAAGCACAGTACTCTTGCGCTTGGTTATACTCAAATAACTTACCGGAAATTAGTGTAACTAAACATTTTTAACCCCTTCCCCGGCAGAAACGAGTATACAGTAAACGTTTATATATATTATATAAATATTATTTTTTCAGTCGTGGACGAGTATACTTATCTAAAACGTACTGTCATAAACGAGCTCCATTCGTATATAGTCGTCGATTTTACATTCTACATGTATTATCGCGATAGGTTAGAGCTATGCGATGCGGACAAGTTGTGTCCATAATTTGTAAAATCACTACAAATGACTTCTACTGAGCGTATTTTACAAAGATTCCACCCCATATATCTATATTTTACGTTTTAAGACACGCGCTGAATATTCCGTAAGTCTTGTTTTTGAGTTGGTGGCGAGTCCTCACCCTCCGTCACTGAAGGAACCCCCCTGAGCGAGAAAGGACATACCTTGTATCACCTCAATGCATTTTGCGGTACTTTGTTTGGTCTGAAAACTTCCTATTGGTGGTGAAATTAGAAGGAAAACACATGAATAACACGATAATGAATTCTTGTGTGTGGCACCGAGCGTCTATTTCAGACATGGGCAAACAACGGCCCGTGGGCGACATATGGCCCGTTAGGCTTTTTAATCCGGCCTGCAGAATTTGTCCAAATTATAATAAAAACAGTCTGAAACTCATGACCAAAAGTTAGCAGACAACAGGGCAGACAACTCTGAAAAGTTGCCTGCCCAGCCATAAAGCTGCCTGCCCCATTTTTCACAACTTGAAAGACAATAAGACGACTAACAGCAAAAAAAAAAACATTGTCACAAAGTACAGTGAGACCTCAACTTACGAACTTAATTGGTTCCCAGACAGAGTGTGTACGGCGAAAAGTGTGTATCTAAAAAAATCCCATAGGAAACCATTAAAATGGGAATAATTCGTTCCCGGGTTTCCATAAAATATACTTTTCAACTAAATAAGCCTTAAAACTACACACAACATACCTTATCCTATTATAATAAATGTCCTATTGTATTGTAATGAAAGAAATACACTGCGTTGTATCATAAAGTCACTTTATTTACATTTGTGATGGTCATTTATGGCTTGATGGAATGGCGTTGGAGGTCGAAGGTCAAAGGGAATTGCTGTTTGGAAAGAGAGGCGCATTACATGACGCCTGTAATTAAAGAAATAAACTGCTGTAAAATAAAGTTATTTACCTGTTTTGATGGTCGTTGATGGCTTATGGAAGGAGAGTCACCTTCCATAAGGACTGTTGGTAACTTAACCTCTGGTGCTGTTCGGTCGTGTGCTTCCGCCGAAGATCACTCCGCCAGCCGTGGTGGGTGTGTATTATGAAAATCGTGCTTATTATAAGGTTTAATTTTCATAAATTAACGTTTGTAAGACAAAAAGTTTGTAAATTGAGGTCTCACTGTATAACGTTTTTTTTAAGGTAAGGATGTTCTTACTACTATTTGCTCCTTTGCTTAATTTACGGTAAATATCGCTTTCTGAAAATTTTGCTCACGTTCTCCAGTTTGTCCGCAATGCAGTTTGCATTGCATTGTCAAGCGACTTCAAGTGACTAAGCGCCTTTCGTAACTCTGAAGTACATTTTACAGTCATGGTATAATGTACGTTTACGTTTTGTAGCGTCATAAATTTTAACTTCTTTTGAATCTTTCTTCTGGGCTGAGGTTTTGTGCATCTACTTCGGAAAATGACAAAATAACAACCTTATAACACTCGGGAAAGTTCGAAGCACGAAGCAGGCTTCTGATTGGCTGCCGTGCCGAGTATGCAAATTTCAACTGCAGGTAGCCTACGTCTGTGTGCTTAGCAAAGATACACGTGTACTGTTTGCGCGTGAAGGCGAGGGCGTCCGTGGCGAGTGTGGAGAGCGCACGGTCATCCATGATATTGCGGAGTTTAACACAAGTACAATAAAGTCTCGTTATATCGATATCGTATATATCGATAGTCCCGGTTATATCGATACTATTTCTATGCACGCACAGAGAAAATTACATGCAAACAGGGTCGGATATATCGATAGTCCTGGTTATATCGATATTTTTTCGGACTCCCTTGAATATCGATATAACGAGACTTTACTGTAGATATGATTGAGCTTGAGTATTTCGTTGTGTAATAATATGTTTTGAATGTTGAAAGTAATTCCATTTTTCAATCAATGTTCATTTCTTTAACTTTGCGCCGTCGATTGAAACTTATTAAAAACGGACGCAATCTTGATAAATCACAGTGCGTATGTTATTTTAATCTATTTCCATTTCCTCCTCCCAGTATCTGTGAAATACAGTAAAGTCTCGTTATATAGATATCGGATATATCGATAGTCCCGGTTATATCGATACTATTTCTATGCACGCACGGAGAAAATTACATGCAAACAGGGTCGGATATATCGATAGTCCCGGTTATATCGATATTTTTTCGGACTCCCTTGAATATCGATATAACGAGACTTTACTGTAGTATATAAATGCCATATCTTGCATAGTCCTTGAGACAAATGTATGAACTGATAAGGGCTGTTTTTCACATTTGAAAGACAATTAATAAATTGGGTTGTAGTGTTCTTACTGTGCTATGGGGTTTGCACAAACTACATTTAAAGGACAACCGACACCTCCTGACAAGTTGTGTCCATAATTTGTAAAATCGCTTCAAATGACGTCTACTGAGCGTATTTTACAAAGATTCCACCGCATGTAGCTATATTTTACGTTTTAAGACTCGCACTGAATATTCCGGAATGCCCCTGACCGAGAAAGGACACACTAGCAGTCCTTTCATCACGTCAATGCATTTTGCGGTACTTTGTTTGGTCCGAAAACTTCTTGTTGATCCGTGTTGATGGCGAACTTAGAAGGAAAACACATAAATAATGCAATGGTGAATCCTTGTGTGTTGCACCAAGACAACTATTTGATATTCGCTGACACTAATTCCCAGGAGACAAATTAGCCCATTTCCAACGGAGCTTGGGCGCAATCTTCTGCATTTTCTGGGTGCTACATTTCTGTCCAGATGCCTCAAAATGACAGAGAATAACTTCTTTAATTGATTGCAAACATTTATGCTTTCCTCTTCAGAACTATTTGAATCATATTCATAACTGGATGAGAACAAGAAAGCATATTCTCCGAATCTGAAGCCATTGTAACAAGGGGGCGGGAATTCTGAAACTGGGTACTTCCGGTTTCAATTTCTTGCAGTTTCAGAACACTAAGTCATTTTTATGGGTGTTTTGCATTTGACTAAAAATATCATGCTGCGTGTTTTGGGTATTTTAGATGCTATAAAACGTTTTTCTGATGTCAGTTAGGAAACAAAAAAGTGATGTCGGTTGTCCTTTAAATGTCTGGAACAGGAAAGTTTTTCACCCCAAAAAATTTTGGAAAAGGGATTAAAACGATTATTTTCCCAAGCCTCCAGTAATATCCTGTGACTGTAAAGTGTCCTTGAGAGTGTTGAAAAGCGCTTATAAATGAAATGTATGTATTATTATAAATACAGTAAAGTCTCGTTATATCGATATCAGATATATCGATAGTCCCGGTTATATCGATACTATTTCTATGCACGCACGGAGAAAATTACATGCAAACAGGGTCGGATATATCGATAGTCCCGGTTATATCGATATTTTTTCGGACTCCCTTGAATATCGATATAACGAGACTTTACTGTAGTCACAATATCACTTCCGGATCGAGTGTGCGCTGGCGTGTTTTTGGCTGCTGCTGCTCGGCCGCAATTATTTTTAGCTTCTTAGCTTTTTACGGTTGCTGTAACCGCTGTAAGAACCCGACATTCTCCGAAGAAGTTGTAATCCGATCCCAGTCCGTTTTGACAGTCGAATCGTTTCATGATTCCTGCCGTTTCTCCGGATCACGGACGAGGCCGCGTATCATCGCCACCCACCTGTACCCGCGGATGAGGGTAAACGTGGCCGCTGCCTGTCTCTGGTCGTTGCTGTGCAATATCATGTCGCTCCTCCATTGACCCGTTGGACTGATATGATAGACGCGATATGTTTGTAAATCTGACTGTGATGACTTCAGTGCCTCACCAGCTCACCGGACGTCATTGTGTATATGTATGCATGCACGACGAGAAACAGCCAGAAGGCCTGAACATAAATAAATCTTAAAAACACAAATCTCCCTCGCCCATTTCCTCTCCCCAACTCGCTTGCAGTGACTTAGGAGCAGTCTGTTGACTCTTGGTCAATTGCGATCGACACGCCCCTGTCTTAAAAACTGAGGGAATTCACTGACTAGCTTAGCATTTACCACTTAGCGCCGATGACTGCGTGTGAGCTTTGATGCGTTTTGGTTGTTACGTGAAAGCCCGGAAGCCACATTGAACCAGCCAAAGAGCCGCATGTGGCTCGCGAGCCATGGGTTGACCACCCAATAAGACTCTTAATGGTCCTCGAGGGAAGACGTACCTCCAAAGTGGCCCGTGGCCAAAATTTGTTCGAGGCTCCTGATTTAGAGTTATATTATTATTATTATTTCCGTTCCTTTGACTTCAAGATGGTACCGCGAGAATGGGTGCCTTTCCAGAGGCTCCTGTATTTGGTTTTTCTCTTTCTTCCTTTCCTCTTCCTTCCATAACTTTGCTGCTGTGCTCAGTAAATTTCTCCACCGCTGACGAATAAAGGCTCATCCAATCCAAACCATATGGAAGGCCACAGCCGGAATAGGACTCTGCCCCACTGCACGGACAATCAAGTTTTGCTCATTGTTTAATTTTAATGTCACTTCTTAAAAAAATATATATATATATTATCCATCGTTCATGATCGAGTTTTTTTCTTCCTGTGGCTTCCCATCAAACAGCAACAGGGATGCAGAAACATGTTTGCTGACGGCAGCAACACTATGGGGGACTCTATTGCGCCTGCCTGGGTAAGGCGCATGCGTACTGTTTGACGTTTTGAAGAGGCTCCTCTCCGGAGTGTTTGAACAGGAAGGCGGACATGTTGGCCAGCCTGTGGGACAAAATCTGGGCTTCGTCTCTTACTTTACCCATATCGGTGACAAAAAACACATCGGAATCCAGCTCGGGCCCCAGTCGGATTGGAGGGTTCACGTCGCTGGGACTCGGTTATGGTTGACAGTCGGTGACAACGGCGGTTGATCTTTATTTATTTTTAACCGTTAAAAGACTTCCTCGACATTTGGAAAGAAGCAGAAGTCCCCCTCAACCCCCCCAACACTTCTTCTTTTGAGCTGTCACGTTCGTTTTTGTCGCCCTCTCTTGCGAGGACCCGGCACGGACATGGGAACGGGCCCAGACTAAGTCCGCCGATGTTTTTAATTTGTTTTTGTTGTTGTTTGGATGCAGCGACTTTTGAAGCCCTTCGCTGCTGGCATCCTGCGGAGGCTGACTAATCTTCGACCGTCGAGCTGCTCCTGAAAGTTGTTTGCCAGCCACATTTGGAGGGGGACTCAATTGTACTGAATACAACATGTGGCTTTTCTACACCCAACGGAACCTTAAACGTTATATCTCGTGTGGAAGCTCGAGGAGAACGATGTATTGTCTTTAAAAGTTCCCCCAAGAACGTCAAAAAACAAACGAATATCGGGCTAGCGAGCTTGCGAGCTATCGCTGGCGGCTAACGCTAGCTCGCCACTCCGTTTGAACCCCTCTCTTTATTCCGTTGAAAACAAGATACGAGGGGACTTAATTCCACACCAAAATGTCTTCCGGGGAAAGTATGGAGGCTCGATTTGGAAAAATCGACGCGATGTTGAACGACCCAAAGTCGGAGATCAACACGGATTGTCTTCTGGTAAGTTTGCATTCCGCTAGTTGGCTAAGGAGCAAAGTGAGGCAGCCATTCGGGCTGCAGCTCAAAATTATTTTCCAACAAGTCGCCTCGCCTCTGGCAGGAAAAAAAGTGATGTTTGTGCTTCGTAGCTCACCTTTTTTCCCCGACTTTGTCTTTGAACGTCGGTTTAAAAAAATTGAAAATTGAAACGAAACGTCTTGTTTTTTTTTGTTGCACTTCATAAGCAATTAAACAAGTTGTCACTTTGGGGAAATTATGTTTGATCAGAAGACAGATTTTGTTGCAAAAGTAAATCGTATATACAAATTGGGCACATACTCTGACACACTCTACTGTAAATCTTGAACACTTGGTGTAAACAAAGCCACTGGACCAGACGATGTCTTCTTATTTATTTAAAAAAATGGCTGAGGAACTAACACCGGCCTGATATCATCTCTTCTAATCAAGAAACTACGCAGGAAGGTGGAAGCCATAATGGATCAATATCAATTAGCTTACGCAAAAAATCGCACTATGAGTGATGTCATTCCTACAGTAATGTACTTTCTTCTGAGGCATCTTTAGAATAGGATGTTTATGCCAAACAGTTATTTGCGGACTTTAGATCAGCCTTGTCCAGACATTTTGTTGAAGAAACTGGTTCGGTTGAATTTCAAACCATTCTTCATTAGGTGGTACCGCTCCTTCTTATCCAAGAGAGCACAATGTGTAAAATTTAACTCTTGTCAGATGAAATCATGAGTAGCACGGGGCCCACCAGGTTTGCTTGAACGCACCGTTTCTGTTCACCCTATTTACAAATTACTGTGTTAGCTCCCAACCAAATCAGTATTTTATACAATTTTCAGATTATGCAGCTATCCTCAGTCTGCTCTCGAGTGACTCCGACATTAGCAGCCACTGTGACAGAATTGACATTTGTTGACAAGTATAAGAACTACATGAGGATTTATATGGATAGCGGGCTTAAAGGACAACCGACATCTCCGGACAAGTTATGTCCATAATTTTTAAAATCACTTCAAATGACTTCTACTGAGCGCATTTTACAAAGACTCCACCACATATAGCTATATTTTACTTCACGGAGGCAACGCCCCTGACCGAGAAAGCGACACACAATGCATTTTATCCGTGTTTATCCGTGTTGATGGCGAAATTAGAAGGAAAGCTACGTAAATCACAACATGGTGAATCGTTGTGTGTCGCAGCCAATTGCGTTAACACGCATAAAGAATGTGTAAGTTTACACAAATTCCCAGCGGACAAATCAGCCATTTCCGACGGAGCTTGTGCGCCATCTTGTGCATTTTCTGGGCACTACATTGGAGTCCAGATGGCTCGAATTGATACGGAAGGACTTCTTTAATCGATTGCAGACGTTTATGCTTTCCTCTTCAGAACTATTTGAATCATATTCATAACTGGATGAGTAACAAGATGGCACCTTCTCCGAATCTGAAGCCATTGTTTTGATTCAGGAGCAAGGCAGTGTGTGACCAATAGTGACATCAACAAGGGGGCGGTACTTTCTGAATCTGCCCAGTTCTGAGTTCATTTTGTGGCAGTTTTGGGACACTTTAAGTCATTTTTATTGGTGTTTTGTATTGGACTAAAATATCTGTCTGCATATTTTGGATATTTTAGATGCTATAAAACGTTTTTCTGATGTCAGTTTGGAAACAAAAAAATGGCGTTGGTTGTCCTTTAATTGGCTGACATATATGAAATATCTGTTCAATGAGCCATCTGCGCCTTAATTTTTTGCGTTGTCTTGGATTATTTGGAGTGGAAAGAAGCATTCTGTTAATCCTTTATAGGGCAACCTTTGAGTCAGTCCTGCTGTACGGAATAACCAGTTGGTTTGGCAACCTGACTGTAAAATCGAAAGCTCAGATAAGTGACTTGGTTAAGACAGCAGGCAGGTAATCGGGCAGCCCCCGCTCTCTGCTTCCCAGGACAAATACAGTATGTGCAGTTTCTTATTCAACAGGCCAACAACATTCTAGAGCAGTGGTTTTTAACCTTATTCTAAGCACCGAACCCCACCAGTTTCATATGCTCATTCACCGAACCTTTCTTGAATAAAACATGAAATAGGATTTTTTTTTACTGGTGCACAAAATGAATTGTGGATTAATATCACTTTGTTCAAATAACAAAACAAACACAGTGCATGAACACAAAACACTTTCAATACCTGTGCCCACTAACTGCAGACGAGACTGAAGGGTGGACCTCTGAGGAGGAGGATCCACCGAACCCCTGAGACCAACTCACCGATCCCCTCGGGTTCGATCGAACCCAGTTTCAGAACCACTGTTCTAGACAATCCTTCTCATATCCTAATTTAAGATCCTACACTTGGGAAGGAGGTACAGGACCATTCTCTGCTAATTGAACATAGATAAAACTTAGTCACAGCGTTTATATTAGCTTAATTAACAATTAGAGGAAGACAGACAGACAAACAGGAGGACATGAGGGTGGTTTGAAGTGTGTATATGACTGTCATGTACTGTCCACTGTGTAAAGTATAGAGTGTAGAGTGTGTAGAGTGTATATACAGTAAAGTCTCGTTATATCGATATTCAAGGGAGTCCGAAAAAATATCGATATAACCGGGACTATCAGAATCAGAATCATCTTTATTGCCAAGTATGTAGGACACACAAGGAATTTGTTTCCGGTAGAACACGCTGCACTAGTATCGTTGTCAAAAAAACTGCTAAGTGGCACTATACCGTTCCATTTTGGCTACTGTTGAAAGAGTTCAAAGATCGATCCGGCCCTGTTTGCATGTAATTTTCTCCGTGCGTGCATAGAAATAGTATCGATATAACCGGGACTATCGATATATCCGATATCGATATAACGAGACTTTACTGTATATTGTACTCTATTGTTCAATATATGTTGTGAAGCGTATGTGTATTTATATATTCAATGCATGTAGCTGCACGGCGTGCTGTCCACCGAGACAAGTTTTTCCTACGGGAGACCAAATAAAAAAAGTCTAAAAATGAACAACAAATAAAAATCACAAATCATAGTGGTGTGAGATGTCATGTTGAGCAAGCCTAAGTAGTATCTTGCTTGCAACCAAGTCGACATTCTTTTGATGACATTCTTTTGTGACTTCTAAATATTCAACACAGCTGCACAAAAAAGACATCCAACACAACAATTAGTCAACTTTTTTGTAGTATCCTTATGATTCGTCTGTGTAAGCTCTCAGTCGTACAGGAGTGGTCCATCGATGAAAAGGTTTCTTCAGCCGTCATCTGTACTTATAAGGTGTCCGACGTTTCGCTTCTTATCCAAGAAACTTCGTCAGCAAACTAGTCTTAGTAGTAGTTGAGGCCCTATATATATATATATATATACAGTAAAGTCTCGTTATATCGATATTCAAGGGAGTCCGAAAAAATATCGATATAACCGGGACTATCGATATATCCGACCCTGTTTGCATGTAATTTTCTCCGTGCGTGCATAGAAATAGTATCGATATAACCGGGACTATCGATATAACGAGACTTTACTGTATATATATATATATATATATATATATATATATATATATATATATATATATATATATATATATATATATATATATAAAACCCTATATATATATATATAACCCTATATATAACCCTATATATATATATATATATATATATAACCCTATATATATATATAACCCTATATATATATATAACCCTATATATATATATATAAAACCCTATATATATATATATATATATATATATATATATATATATATATATATATATATATATATATATATATATAACCCTATATATATATACAGTAAAGTCTCGTTATATCGATATCGGATATATCGATAGTCCCGGTTATATCGATACTATTTCTATGCACGCACGGAGAAAATTACATGCAAACAGGGTCGGATATATCGATAGTCCCGGTTATATCGATATTTTTTCTGACTCCCTTGAATATCGATATAACGAGACTTTACTGTGTGTATATATATACATATATATATATATATATATATATATATATAATATATATAATATATATAATATAAATCCGCGTCTCATCCACCATGGGTGGTGTCTGTCCCCCATTTTTAGCTCGGGTCCTCTACCAGAGGCCAGGAAGCTTGAGGGTTCTGCGCAGTATCCGTGCTGTTCCCAGCACTGCGCTTTTCTGGACCGAGATATTCGATGTTGTTCCTGGAATCTGTTACAACCACTCGTCGAGTTTGGGGGTCACTGCCCCGAGTGCTCCGACCACCACAGGCACGACTGTCACCTTTACCTTCCAGGCTCTCTCCAGCTCCTCTCTGAGCCCTTGGTATTTCTCGATTTTCTCATGTTCCTTCTTTCTGATGTTTCCATCACTCGGGACCGCTACATCCACGACAACGGCTTTCTTTTCCCCTTTATCTATGACCACGATATCTGGTTGGTTGGCCATTCCCATCTTGTCGGTCTGTATCTGGAAGTCCCACAGGATCTTTGCTCGGTCATTCTCCACCACCTTGGGAGGTGTTTCCCATTTTGACCTTGGGGTTTCCAGTCCATACTCAGGCACAGATGTTTCGGTAGACTATGCCAGCCACCTGGTTATGGCGCTCCATGTAGGCTTTCCCTGCCAGCATCTTACACCCTACACCCCTTGGGTCTTGTCTGGTGTGGTATATCCCTGCCTCTATGGCTCTGGTGTTCAGGGCCTGCTCTTGGGCAGCCAGGATGAGTGCCTTTGTGCTGTCCTTTAGGCCAGCCCTCTCTAGCCACTGATAGGACTTATTGAGATCAGCCACTTCTGCTATGGTTCGGTGGTACATCCCGTGTAGGGGCTTTTCCCCCCATGATTGTCCCTCTTCCATCACCTCATCCTCTGTTCCCCATTGTCTGAGACATTCTCTGAGTACATCATCCGTTGGAGCCTTCTCTTTGATGTATTCATGGAGCTTGGATGTTTCATCCTGGACAGTGGCTCTCACACTCACTAGTCCCCGGCCTGCTTCCTTACGGCTTGTGTACAGTCTCAGGGTGCTGGACTTGGGATGGAACCCTCCGTGCATGGTGAGGAGTTTTCGGGTCTTAACATCCATGGTCTGAATCTCTTCCTTTGGCCACCTTATTATTCCTGCAGGGTATCTGATCACTGGCAGGGCATAGCTGTTTATTGCCCGGGTCTTGTTCTTGCCATTGAGCTGGCTTCTGAGGACTTGCCTCACTCGCTGGAGGTATTTGGTCGTCGCCGCTTTCCTTGTTGCTAGTTCGAGGTTGCCATTGGCCTGTGGTATACCAAGGTACTTGTAGCTGTTTTCAATGTCTGCTATTGTTCCTTCAGGGAGTGAGACCCCTTCAGTGTGGACTAGTCACCATCCGACTACATTTCTCCAGCCCGAATGACTTTCCGATGTCACTGCTGTAGATCCTGGTTGTGTGGATCAGGGAGTCCATGTCCCTTTCGCTCTCAGCATACAGCTTTATGTCATCCATGTAGAGGAGGTGACTGATCGTAGCTCCATTTCTGAGGCGGTATCCATAGCCTGTCTTGGCGATTATCTAGCTGAGGGGGTTCAGTCCTATGCAGAACAGCAGTGGGGAGAGTGCATCACCTTGATATATGCCACATTTGATGGACACTTGCGTTAGTGGCTTGCCATTGGCTTCAAGTGTGGTTTTCCACATCCTCATCGAGTTTGCAACGAAGGCTCTCAGGGTCCTGTTGACCTTATACAACTCCAAGCATTCAGTGATCCATGTGTGTGGCATCGAGTTATATGCTTTCTTGTAATCAATCCAGGCTGTATGTCGGGACTTGCAGTCTTGAGCGACTGTTCTGTCAACCGGCAGCTGATGTTTGGCACCTCTAGTATCTCTACTAATGCCTTTCTGTGCTTTGCTCATGTATTGATCCATGTGTCCACTTATCTTAGCCGCAATGATGCCTGACATGGGCTTCCATGTTATGGAGAGACAGGTTATTGGCCGATAGTTGGAAGGAACTGCACCCTTTGAGGAATCCTTCATGATCAGGATTGTTCGCCCTTCGGTTAGCCATCCTGGGTGAGTCCCATCCATCAGCAACTGGTTCATTTGTGCTGCTAGGCGCTCGTGGAGAGCTGTGAGTTTCTTTAGCCAGTAGGTGTGGACCATATCCGGGCCTGGGGCCGTCCAGGTTTTCATACCTGAGACTATTCCTTGTATATCTGCCGCTGTGATGGTAACTGGGTTCTGTTCAGGGAGGTTGCTGTGCTCCTCTTTCAGAGTCACCAGCCATTGTGCGCTGCTGTTATGTGTGACCTCCTTCTCCCATATGCCTTTCCAGTATCTTTCAGTTTCCAGCCTTGGAGGGTCTGCTCTGCTGTTAGAACCCTGCCACTGAGCGTACACTTTCGCAGGTTGTGTTGCGAACAGCCTGTTTATTCTTCTGGCCTCATTCTCTTTCGTGTACCTCTTTAGGCGACTGGACAAGGCCTGGAGCCTTTGTTTGGCAGTTTCGAGTGCTTCAGGTATGGTTATCTGCATGTACCTCTTGGGTATTGGCCTTTTATTCACATCTCGATGGATCTCCGTCAATTGACTCACATCTTTCCGAGCCGCCTTGATCTTGGCCTCCAACCGTCTTTTCCATGGTGGGTAATGAATCTCGTGGCTCTAATGGTTGCTCTTGTAGCCGAGCATCTCTAGGATCACTGATGCTGACGTGTATATCAGCTCATTGGTTTCCGTGATCGTTCCGTTCGGGATTGTTCTCAGTGCTGCATTCACTGTTTTCATGAGACTTTCAGGTGGTACTTCACATAGCCGTTGTAATCGGTTTCTTAGTTGCCCAGTTTTCATTCTTGCCATGATCTTATCTCTCAGGTCAGTTGCTGCCTCGCTCAGCATTTCATTCATTGGGGCCGGCTTCCCAATCTCATCATTCATTAGGGCTTGCCTCCCAATCTCTGGTTGAACCTCTTCCTCTGATGTGGCAGCCTGGGGCCCTTCACCTCGGAATTTGTGTTGTACCTCATCAATCTCAAGTTGTGAGAGCAATTGCCGTTTGTGGATATTGGAACACTGAGCTACTAGTTGTTTCATGGTCAACCGTGACTGTGGGTTTCGAAGGAACCATTCAGCCCCCATTCTCCGCATGTAACCCCTCTGACTGGGGTTGCTTGAGTAGTAGCATTCCAACAGAGCCATGTTATCGCATCTCGTCCATCTCCGCTTTGTTCCAGTAGCCCATTTTTCATCAGGGTGCTCTGGTTCCCCAGCACCTGTTTGGCCGGGCGACGTCTGAGCCGGCATGTCATTCCATTTATTGTCTCTCATCATTTTTATGAGGTAGGCATTAGCGTGAAGGGTCTTGCCCAAGGATCTACACCGGATGATGTTTTTGTGCTCATTTTCTCTGCCACAAGTGGGATTCGAACCCTCGTCTCCCATATGCCAAACTGCAAACTGATGCCTTATCAACTGAGCTATCCAGCCGCTCTATCTATCTATCTATCTATCTATCTATCTATCTATCTATCTATCTATCTATCTATCTATCTATCTATCTATCTATCTATCTATCTATCTATCTACAGTAAAGTCTCGTTATATCGATCTTCAAGGGAGTCCGAAAAAATATCGATATAACCGGGACTATCGATATATCCGACCCTGTTTGCATGTAATTTTCTCCGTGCGTGCATAGAAATAGTATCGATATAACCGGGACTATCGATATATCCGATATCGATATATCGAGACTTTACTGTGTGTGTATATATATATATATATATATATATATATATATATATAAATGCTGCCCATGACAGGTGCAAAAAAGCACAACGGCCCCCGAGCTGTCCAGAGATGAATGACAGTCAAATGGCACCAACATTCCACCCATTCAAAAACAGTACTGGCATAGTCGTGCTGCCGAAAAGGCACAACCATTGTGCCAAAAACGGAGAATCATGGCAAAATCGTTGAAAAAAATTCCAGTAATTTTGAGAGATTATTGAAATGAAACGCCGTTTTATATATATCCTACACTATTTCATCTACAGAGGGAAATGGAGTCGGTGGCTGCTTACAGGAGTTGCGAGGCGTATTAGGGGCAGGGTCCCCTTTTGAAGAAAATGAAAGATTTTGGGTGCGCCTTATACAGTTGTCCGGAAAATATGGTAGTTCCGAATGAGAGACTTTAGACAACAGTGTTCAAGTAGTCAATCGCCCAGGGAAAAGAAGTGACTCTTGTTTTTGCCACTTTTATCTTTTTTCATTAGATTTATTTCTTTTCATTTTTATGATGTAGTAATGTTTTTCTTTCAAATATTAACACATACTCTGACTTAACTGCCAAATTAGCATCGCTTGTATTGAAATAATTTAGATGGTTTCAAGTGGGATTAAGAGCGGTAAGTGTTCACACTTGAACTTTCTGCCGTGTGTTGGGGTAGCCTGTAGGCGTTCACATTTTGCCAAACAAGCGAGACAAAAAGTGTGAGCACAGCCTTTAACGTGTCGCTCACCACAAGAATGCATTGTGGTTATGTAACTTCCTAAGTGTTATACAGACGCTCCCCACCTTATGAATGAGATACGTTCTGAGCGGTCGTTCTTAAGGTGAATTTGATCGGAAGTTATTTCAGTGCCATATTTTGTGTGGAATGTATGTTTAAGTCAAACACTGAACAGGGGAAGTATAAAACACGGAAGTTCTGAACAGTTGTAAAAAAATTCACACCTACTGTATAGTAGTACGACAATATATATCCATGGGTCTTCAGTAAGCCATTACTGAAGCACCCATTACTTTTTTTAATGCATCGCATCCTCCTGGAGCGTTAACTGGGAAGAGGGATTTCCTCCCCGCCCACATACTCGACACAGCCAATCGTGAACGATATCAGCGGATTGGGGCCTGAACTCGTTGGCAACACTTTAGCATATCCAGGTGCCGATTGGGCAGCCTTGGTGTCCGTCGCACAAACATCCAGCCCTTGAATCCTGTCATGTGTCTGTGTGCGTCATGTGTGTGAATTGCCTCAACTGGGGTTACCACCTTAAAATAGTGAGACACTTTGCGCCTCCATGACCCTGAGAGCTATGTCAGCTGGAGTCTTGTACTCCTGGCAGGGTCACCCAAGCTGACAGGTCGAAGGGTAGAGGCCAGACAAAGAGTGATCCCAAACCCGCACCCGGGGGTAGGCATAGATCGGACTACCGGCAGCCCCCTGCAACCGCACTCACCTGAAGGTTAATCTTGAGTCCTCACTCTGCCACTGGAATGAATAGAGTGGGTGTGGCCAAGTTTGTGGTGGAAGGAATTGCGCTCCCTGTCCCTCACACTGAATCCATTAGTAGCGGAGGTTTCAGTTTCCAGCGGAAGCTACGTCATCTTTGACTCTGATGGACTGCCAAGGAGGAGGTGCGTGAAGCACGGTATGCAATCAATTGCAAGCGAGCTCGGCCGGAAAAAGGTGCGCAATACAAAATATAATATACAGCATCTGTGCCCGAACATTTTTTGACCTACTCTACCCGCAAAAATGTTCGTATGTACCGTTATTCGTAACACTAATGTTCGTAAGTTGGGGAGCGTCTGTTGTGTCATTGACTCATTTATCTGCAGAGGCTATCTGATTAATGGGCTTATTCAGGCCAATAGTGCCAAGTATATAGTCCAACATTAGACCTCTTCAAAATGGACCTTTTTCTTCAAACATATGGAAACTGATATTATTCCCATTCTCCAAGGTCTAAATTAGCTAAATATACCAGTTCTTGTGATCTTGGACCTTGGCTATGCCTGCCTCAAGAGCCATGTAATTTTATTGTTGACGGTTTTCAAAAACACTGCAACATTTGGGATATTATGTCCTTATTTTCATTGTAGCTTTCCAGAGGTAGATGCTATAGCATTGAAAGTGGTGCCAAATGAAGGCTAATAAAATGTTCTTGAATATGGTGAGAAGGTTTCTTCAGCCGTCATCTGTACAAATTTGAAGGTTTTGAACTAAAGTCTGACTGGTCGTATCGACCCTATTCATATATCCCTAATGTCCAGCCATGGCGGTGCCGGACACAGCTATGATAGGTCCCTACTCTCAGGTTGGGGGGAGCAGAGGACCACTCCCTGTGGCCCCACTGATTGTTCCTACATTCCTGACTAACGACTGGCCCATTTCCCCCACTCCCACCGGTATCACCTCATCAGCATTACGAATGTTGCCTAACCTGTTTTGCCTAACCAGGCTATTGTATGAACGATCCAAATTGAACCTCACCCCACCAGACCGGTTTAATGAAGGATTTTGTTGTTTTATAAGAATCGCTTCTTTAACCCCCCTTTCAAACCATCTATGTTCTTTCGCTAAGATTTTAACCTCATTGTCGTCAAATGAGTGGTTGCTAGCTTTTAGGTGCAAATGTACTGCCAATTTAGGCCCACTTGTATTATCCCTGCGATGTTGATAAAGTCATTTTTTTTTGAGAATTTGTTGAGTCTCCCCAATGTATTGCTCTTTACAATTTTCATTCTTACAATGTATGGAATAAACTACATTACTTTGTTTTTCATTTGGTAGCCTATCTTTTGGATGCACTAATATTTGCCTTAATGTGTTTATCGGTTTGAAATAAGTAGGAATTTTGTGTTGCCAAAGGACTCTGTAATTTTTCAGAAACTCCTGCAACTACTGCTACTCCTCTCCTTTTTGTATCTTGAGAATTAGTGGTTTCATTCCCTATTCTTTCTTTCTGACATTTGTTGAATGACCACTGAGGGCACCCACAGTTAGTGAGTGCTCGCCTGATATGTTTCGATATGTATTTTAGTTCCTTGGAAAACATGAGCAGTAACATTTTTGAGACAAAGTTATGTATTATATGATGGCATCCTTTCCAAGCATAAAAAAAGATATGTTTGTGCATTAAAATTAATTAAAATTAACACAGGTGTTCATGTGTTTACTACCATATACAAGAACATTTTATTAGCCTTCATTTGGTACCACATTCAATGCTATAGCATCAGCCTCTGGAAAGCTACAATGAAAATAAGGACATAATATCCTAAATTTTGCACCGTTTTTGAAAAACGTCAACAATAAAATTACATGGATGCATTAGCATTATCAACTGCATGGTGATGTCAGGGGAAAAGGTTGAAATGAAAGACCCTGGTCATGTGATAGCACAGCAATATTGGTTGGAGCAAACACATTTGGCAATCATTCTACCCCCAAAATATAAATGTGGCGCAATGTACATCATAACTAATATACCACAAAAGCATATCAACTTTCATCAACAAATGTATTGATGTGAGTTAATTTGATATTACCTATCACTGGCTGGCACTTTGAACTTAAGTGTCACACACTTACAGGTGGCAAAAGATAGACACAGACACGTTGCACTTTTAATTGCTTTATTAAACAAATGCCTTTATACTCAGTGTTCTGACCACAATTGACATCCATTCACTTAATGGGTAAGCGGTTAGCCAGTTGGCAGCCAGCCGCTTACCAGAGCTCACAACAGCCAACTCGACATTGTCAAATCACTTACCAGGCCAGGCCCCACCTTTTAAAACCACACCCTCTCAGTGTTTATGATATGAGAGTGTGGAACGTAAGATGGTGACATCAAGTGGACAGCAATAATCATGTGCCCATTTTGTTTCTGAAATAACAGAAATATATTTTTGTTTGATTATCCAATGACGTGGTCTTCTTGGTTCAAACAATTTGATGGCTCCGGAAGTGAATAGTTGGTGTATTGTTGGTGTACGACAGAATCCCATTCGTATGCTAATGAAGTAATACGAATATGTACATACTCTTAATCACAGTGTGTCATCACATCACTTCCGCCTTCGCTGACGAAGGCGGAAGTATACGGCGAAACATGTAAGGTAATTGAACACCTAAAAAAGCCACTGTCTGTAAGAAAAGAATCTGTTGTAAATTAAATAACAAGTAGACAGTATGAACTTAACACAACTACGTATTCTAAAGCAGTCGATAAGTCATCATTCCAGTAAACAGACTAGATGTATGAAAACCACTTGTTGGCCATTCAAATGAAAGAATCAATGGGGAAAAAATGGCAAGTGCTGAGCGAGCTAAGAAAAGAAAACATGGCTAAAGGCGGCATACCTAGTCATCACCAGGGTGGTACATTTTTTTTTTCATTTGATTACTGGGTGGAACTTTGTCATAGAAATATCAACTTTTTCTTGGTTACTGTGTTAGCGTGATTTAGCGATAGACTACGGCGCACTGACTAGCGGCCAAATTCTGATAAAGAACGGACCACTCTGCACAGTTTGGTGGATATCACAGCCTTTTGGTCCCTGTGACCCCCGACCCATCCTGTTCAGACAGAGACAATTAAAACCACCTAAGAGTGCGCCCAATCTGCATTTTTACTGCGCCAAAGCTTTTGGGATTGCTCTCGCTGGCAGCTTTGCACACAAGCGTGTTGTTCCTTTTTTTCCTCCTCCCTTTTCTATTTTATCCCCTCCTCGCAATCTGCCTTGATCATGAATGGAGGCCTTTTGCTGAGCCGCCGCTATACTCCACCCACAGTTTAATAAAATAACCTCTTGTCTTTAGACTGCCCAAAGTTCCTTCAAAAGTGTGTCCCAGAGCCATGCTTGTACGCCTGCCGACAGTCGACACAATGCAGGCTGGTCTGAGGTAGCAGGTTGTGGACTCAAGCTCCATTCGCCATAAACCAAAATTATGTTCACTGAAGACTAATGTTTCTGAAGGTCACAGCAAAACAGGACGTTCAGCTCATAAAGCAGCCAAGCGTGCTTGGTAATAGTAATAGATTCCATGGGAATCCTCGATGGACAATTTGGCCCCACTTCCCTACCTTGAGTGTCTGTTGAAAGGACAGCACTGTTGTGGCTTTTCTTCTCACAAATGTGATGGCCTGTCATTTGCCTTCCACCTCACAATATGACTCTGGGCCTATTTAGGCCTGTGTTCCAATATTGTCAGCCTTTGTCCTCCAACCCTCAAAATAAATCCTGCGTAGGATAGAAGAGGACCTTATCTGGATGGGCAGCCCCCCATCCTCAATCTTGTTCCAGGCACGCTCCTAAAAGAGGAATCGCATTGGACAAAATTCCTGACATTGTGACATGGAAGCTCTTTGACTTTGCGGTAATCCTGATCATTGTCCACTTGTTGCTTTTATCATTCAAACGTCAGGGTCATGAAAAAGGGGTTGTCCAGCTGTCTATAAACGGGTTCAACATTAGGAGATCAAATTCAATTTGATTGGATTAGATTAGATAAACTTTATTTGTCTCACAATGGAAACATTCCCAATTCACAGAAGGAAAGTTATAAAAGGAAGATGAAAGGAAAAAGAAGTAGAAGAACAAAATATAGGAGTTACTGTAATAAACAATATGACACAACACAAAAGACAGCCAAAAATTCTGAAAAACAGTCCACATCACAAAGTGACAAAACACAAAACCAACACAAAAGCCAGGCTCATGAGAGCACTTACCAATGGCTGCCTACTCGGGTGCCATCTTGGACTTCATGCTACAACATCATTAATCACAATTGGGAAAGGTTTCACATGCAGTGCATGTATTCACTGAGAAATGAATGCCATGATTCTTTTACAGCAAAATCGGTGGCCCTCCTTTTTCCAGCAAAACTGCAAATGATAATATTTTCATGTAAAGGTTCACAAAATGGGAGGGCATCCGACGTAAAAGCTGGGCCAAAACAAACATGCGTATCATACCTCTGAAGATGGAGGTTACTGATTCGCTGTGGCGACCCCTTGAAGGGAAAAGCCGAAAGGAAAAGAAGAAGAAGAGACTGAAAGCTGTGTCTTCCACCATTCCTCTTGCTAAATTCATCAATCATTTTTCAACCTTCCATATCTCCAGTGCACTTTCCTCTTTAGCTTACACTGCAAGTTTTAAGTGCGGTTGACATGGCCATGGAAGGAACTTGATTCTGTGTGTGGTCAAATATTTTTGTAATTCTCAATTTGACAGTATGCTCCTGCAAAAAAAAAAAAAAAAAAAACACACAAAAATAATAACTTTTGATGGCCTTAACCAGGAGTACCAATAATTATGGAGGGTACTTAAGATGCATTTGCACCACCTTTGGTGCTTCATAGGTCTCAGATAAGATTATTTTTTTTTCCACTGGTCCTTTTGGTTATCAAACAAGACTCGAGATACAGTAAAGTCTCGTTATATCGATATTCAAGGGAGTCCGAAAAAATATCAAAATATCGATATAACCGGGACTATCGATATATCCGACCCTGTTTGCATGTAATTTTCTCTGTGCGTGCATAGAAATAGTATCGATATAACCGGGACTATCGATATATCCGATATCGATATAACGAGACTTTACTGTATATTGAAAGAGCAATTGCGGCTTTCTGCATTGAAATAAGTCCATGTTGATGTGTTCCTTTCAGGGAAAAATAAAAACCCTTACACACAGGCCGTGTTGCCCCCCCCCCCCCCCCCCCCCCCCCCCTCATACTGCCTTTGATAATGGCAAATTCGCTAGGCAACTTCAACCCGGCACCCATATCTGCACATAACACAGCGCAGCAAGCCAGAAAAAAAGGCGGCTCAATTATGAATGTGAACGTACCGTGTGAATTTGGATATCTGGTTAATTGACAGTCCTTTCCAGGGGACTGTGAAATAGGTTATGTTGCAACATTTTCATTCATTCATTCATTCATTCGACCATGCGTTCATTTGTTCATTCTTTCATTTTTGCGGGATTTTTGCGGGCTTCCTTTATACACAGGTGCGCCTTATACTGTATCTGAAGTCGTATTGAGCCGCAACAGGTCTCGCAACTAGTGTCAGCAGCCACCAACTCCATTTTCCCCTGTAGAAAAAGTAGTACATCTACTGTATGCCTTATGTGATTTGCCTTATGCATTGTTGGAAAACTTTTATATATTTATATATTATATTTGGAAAACTTTTTTTCATTCATTGAAAGTGCATCTTATAGTCCGTTTGAAAATACACCATTCATTGGGGTGCGTCGTATACTCCAGTGCGCCTTACACACCAGAAAATACAGTACAATTTCAGGAAACAAACATTTTCTCCAAAATAAGTTAACCCTTTATAGTCCGATGAGCCTGATATTTGCATCAATATTCAGATTTCTTGGATGAAGTATTTTAAATGTTCATTGAGGCACCATCTTGATTAAAACAGATTTACAAGAGACTATTCATTTAAAACTCATCTCAAAAACTTGTATTCTTTGGCATTTGACTCAGCATGACTCAGACTTGATCTTTATTACTGTATTACTGTTTGGTGCATTCTTTGTTACTGATTTACAGCTTTATTGTTGGATATATATTATAGTAGTACAGCACTTGTTATTCAGCTATGGCATGGGGTCGGGGACCTTTTTGACTGAGAGAGCCATAAACGCAAAATATTTGAAACTTTATTTCAGCGAGAGCCCAATAATATATTTTTAAGAATTAAATTAAGTTAAAATAAAGTAGATGTTCATAAAATAAGCCTTTATCCATTTAATAATTTAAGGCAGTCGTTAAGTGTTCAGGAAGTGGTTGCAAAGGCCCCAGGTTCAAGTCCTCCAACTATCATCCTCAAGCACTGCTCCACCGGCGCTGGCTCACCTGTGATGATGGGTTAAATGCAGAGAATGAATTTCCCAAAGGGACTCCCAAGAGATTAACAAAGTTCGAAAATTAAAACAAATAAAATAACACTTACCATTAATGTGACTTCTGGTGCCGTATGGATTTGCTAATTGCTTTGTAGTCTGGTTGGTACTTGATGAGTTAAAGCTTTATGCAAGCGTTGAGGCTTTCATCCGTTAAACGAGATCACAGGTTTGTCTTGATGTTTTTAAGATTTAAGAATGACTGCTCACACAAATAGGTGGATCCAAACATGGTCAATACAGTAATACTCACACGCTGCATTGTGTGTTATGTGACAGGAAGTGAGTTGCAAGTTTTGATAATCAGCTGGTCTTCAGGTTGGTGTTTATTAATTTCTGTCCAGTTGTGCTTGCTCGCCAAATCTGCTTTCTGTCGTGCCAGTCTTTCCAAATCTTCGTTCAGTGTCTTGAACTTATTCACCCCTATGTCTGAGGCCTTGAAGTCAGCAACTTCTGCTGCAAAATCTCTGCTGGAGACACCAGGGATGTAACTCAGGTCAACTGTGTTGAGTGAACACTTGTTTGGATGGGTGATTAACTTAAAAAGTTGAGTGCTCACGAAATTCTCCAAAGCGTGCTTTGAATCACTGCAGGAGCGTGGATGTGAAGAGAGCCAGCTGCTAGAGATCTAAGTGTTGAGCGGGCTCAGTTGCAGTGCATGCATCTTTAAAGTGTCTTATTTTTTCAAAATGCTGCAAACGACTTGTTTCAATATCAGTGATAAAGAGTTCTGGCTTCTTTTCAAAAGCAAACAATACTTGTTGAAGGGATGATACTGTATTCCCAATACCCTGCATTTTCACATTAAGCTTGTTCAGCTGTTCAGTGAAATCAACAAGATAGTAAAACTTAAGGAGCCACTCAGTTTCTGCTAGCTCAGGATGCTCGACTCCAAGGAAAGTCCGGATTTTGTCCAGGCACACAGCTCAGCACCCTCCCTCACGACAACCAACGCACATTGCTGGCTAAAGCAGACTGTGAGTTATTCCCAGCTTCTTCCAGCAGTGTTTTAAACTGCCGATCATTTAAAGCTCGGGCAGCAACAAAATCAGCCACATGGATGACCATTGACATCACTTCGCTAAGCTGCCCGTCACACATTTGAGCACAAAGTGCCCCCTGCTGTCGAATATAACGGACATTTAGGATGGCTCTTTTTTCGTGTTCATGGAGAAGCGCCACAAAGGACCACTCCCTGTGGCCCCACTGATTGTTCCTACATTCCTGACTAATGACTGGCCTGTTTGCCCCACTCCCACCGGTATCACCTCATCAGCATTACGAATGTTTCCTCACCTGTGTTGCCTAAGCAGGCTATTGTATGAACGATCCAAATTAAACCTCACCCCACCAGACCGGTTTAATGAAGGATTTAGTTGTTTTATGAGAATAGCTTGTTTTACTCCCCTTTCAAACCATTCTTGCGCTAAGATTTTAACCTCATTGTCGTCAAATGAGTGGTTGCTAGCTGGTCCTCTGCTCCCCCCAACCTGAGAGTAGGGACCTATCATAGCTGTGTCCGGCGCCGCCATGTCTGGACATTAGGGATATATAAATAGGGCCGATACGACCAGCAATACTTTAGTTCGCTTACGAAGCCTCTTGGATAGGAGGCGAAACGTCCGACACATTCAAAAAAGTACAGATGACGGCTGAAGAAACCTTCTCATCGATGGACCACTCCTCCTGTATGACTGAGAGCTTACACAGACATCATGATGGTACGATCATGAACAGTTTTTGCCGACAGAGGCATGTCTTGTATTCGTTTGATAATCTTATCTTTGTTCGTAAAATCATCAAAAAGTTCCTTGGCTACATCCAACATGAAAGTTTTTGCGTACTCGCCGTCTATGAATGTTTTTCCGTTCCTCACTATTGCTAACGATCCAGAAAAGCTAGCAGAGTTATAGTCACCTCGGCGCGTCCAACCGCGGAGTTGCTGCTGGCTGGCTTGCACCCTGCTCAGTAGTTCTTGGCACGCTTTCTTTCTGCTGGCTCCCGCCGGGGATTTTGATGCAAAGTTAGCACGGTGTGTGTCGAAGTGCCGCTTTACATTCGACTGTTTCATCGATGCAATTTTGTCATTGCAAAGTAGACACACCGCAGAACCCGCTCTCTCAACAAAGACAAATTATTCTGTCCATTCCTCTTGGAATCTTCGGTTTTTCTTTTCGCCATAGTCTCTGTCGGAGGGTTACTTTACCGCTTTGCAGATTGATTAAACAGTGGGCGGTTACCTGTTTACCTAGCAATGACCGACATAGGCCATTATTGGCCGATTAAAACAACGGACAGTTGCTTCATGGATTAAAAATATATATTTATTGATCAGAGAGAATATTTTTGTTGGTGGGAAGTTCCTGGCACTAAAACCACCAAAACCTTTTATCAATAAACCTTGGCTTCAGCTCTATCTTACGCTTATTTTATGATTGATTGGCAAGCCATATGTCGTCATCAAAAGAGCCATATATGGCTCATGAGCCATACGTTCCCGATTCCTGAGCTATGGCTATTTGTTTTTGTGCTCTATACAGTTGAGTTGAGAAGGTGTGCCTTATAGTCCAACGGGCCTTATCGCACAGAAAATACATTACTTGGAAATGGCTTTCATCATTTTGTATGCATCCCTTTTCAGTGGCTCCTACTCACCAGTTGTGAGCCATTTCCATTCACATGCCAACACCCAAGGAGCTATCCATAAACAACCACTTGACTGACAAACCTGTATACATATCCATCCATCCTTCCATCTATCCATCCATCCAGCCATCCACCCTCCACTTATCCTCTTAAAGGACAACCGACATCTCCGGACAAGTTGTCCATAATTTGTAAAATGGCTTTAAATGACTTCTACTGAGCGAATTTTAATAAGATTCCACCGCATATAGCTATATTTTACGTTTTAAGACTCATATTTAGGAAGTCTTGTTTTTGAGTTGGTGACGAGTCCGTACGTGATGTCACGAAAGGACCGCCGCCTGACCGAAAAAAGACACATTGTAGCAGTCCTTCCATTACGTCAATGTATTTTGCTGTACGTTTGGTCTGAGAACCGTGTTGCACCCAAAAGCCGTCAGAAGAGGGCATCCAAGCTCCATATAAGGAATTTATCAGCCTGTGGAAGCGGAGGTGGCCACTGGAGGTTGCCATTTTGTGCCTCTTTTTTTTTTTGGTGAGAGATTTTCCCCCAATGTTGCCTCAAAATGGCACATATAATTCTTTAATCGATTGCAAACATGTATGCTTTCCTCTTCAGAACTATTTGAATCATATTCATAACTGGATGTTTAACAAGAAAGCATATTCTCCAAATCTGAGGCCATTGTTTTGATTCACAAGCAATGCAAGACGGGGTGGCACTTTCTGAAAAGTCGTGGGGTGGACAGACCCTGAACCGCTTTTGATTTCCTCAACTGACCAATAAGGGTGCAAATCTTCCTGATCTACCCACTGAGTTTGGATGAGATGAAATCCTCTGGCCTCCATGTTTTAATTTATTTATTACGCTCTCAACTTGATGTTTATCATTGTTAACATCAAGAGCAGACACCCTGTTTTTGCTGAAATGCTGAGCTCCGTTTGTGAAAATGCGTGAACTTTCTTCACCAATGGAGAAGAACAGTTGTGACGCTCAAACATTTGTGACAGTAATTGTGTCTGTCTGGGAGCTCGTAAGGAAGCCGAGTGCCCCCATTTTCGCCAACACGGGGTTGACTGTCAGTACCATTTATCCGCTGTAGCTGTGCAGTCTTTCTAGGTAAGCAAGATTTCCGGCCTTTTGTTATGTACAATATAAGACTGTTAACTAACTTTGGCAATTTTTCCAAAAAACACTTTTTTTTTTTTTTTTGCAAAGAAGCATTGTGGCACTGGCTTCACATGCTTGCTTGATCTCGTGTTTCCCCAAGACAGACAGTCTGCATAATGGCTCACATGTGGAAAGCATATTGTCTTGAGGAGGTGGCAGAAAAGGAAGTCACAAGTCAGGTCCACATGCCTGATGCTGGCATGCAGAACCGGGATATTGTGGCTGATGGAATCAGGAAAACTTACACTGGCACTTAAATGTCTGGAAAAAAGCTTGTGTAGCATGAACATTCCTCACTCCAAAAGTTTAGTAGAAATAATTGCCATATGTAATGTCAACCGCTGAATACCGCATTCAACACTGATGTCAATTTTTTTTAGCTCACACTATGACTGCATCACAATTTACTTCACGTTCTTTTCATGCATTCATCATCATGCATTCATGTTGCAAGGATGCTGTCACTGTTGCTCAATTCAGTCAGATCAGGGGTATTCTCCTTAAGACGGTCTCCTCATACGACATACTGTATTCATATCATCTACATGGCACTGAACTAGTGTGGCAGCGGGGATGATATTTTGGTGTAATGCAGCATAAAGAATGTACTCCTGCTTACTGTAAACGGAAATATTTACTGTCATTTTGATTTTACTGATACCTCAGCATAGCTTCCAAATGGTGTACAAACTTGGGGAATGTCGCCACCGAAGAAATGGGACTCGGTCACACACCTTGAAATCCCCTCATGTAGACTATATAATCCTCCTCTAACAGTATGTACCTCCTTTGAACCTGGACAGACTTTAGGAAATTTAAATTACAAATCCTGTTTCATTGCTAGTCAAGAAATTACTCATTATCAGGCTCTGATAGCGCTTAATGGCCATCCATCATCCTAAAGGTGTGTTTGTTGGTGTACAGTGCAATACAAAGTCAGTCAATATTTGCACAGAGATTTTGCATGGAGATTGTGATAAATTACCGTATTTTCCAGTGTATAAGGCACACCCGAAAGCCATTTTCTTCATAAAATGGCCCTGTGCCTTATACGCAGGTGCGCCTTGCAAAATAATATTGAGCCACAACAGGTCTCACAACTACTGTCAGGATCCAGGTACTCCATTTTCCCCTGTAGAAGTAGTGCGTAACCTCAGCGTCTACTGTAGTGCCTTATAATGTGGTGTGCTTTAGATTTGGAAAATGTTTATATATTTAAACACATTTGGAAACCTTATGCTCTGGTGCACCTTATACACCGGAAAATACTAAGTTGTGTGTTTCAGGCTTTCTAAAAAGAAATTGACAGTTGACACAAAGACCGATGTTTGGAGAGCACTTTGGCAAGATGGCTTCAATGTCACTAATTGTACTGAATCACCTCTGCTCAAGATACAAAAACTGCTTTTGTGCTTGGGTGCAAGCAGTTCATTAGATGGTCCAAAATCTTGGATGAGGTCTTGATGGGGTGAAATGGATTTAACACCGGGCCGAGTTTACTGTGGCTGACTGTGGTCACCATGTAGACAGGGTGTTTTGATTCTGCATTAAGCTTACTTACTGTCTAATGTATTTCTCAATAAATAGAATGGGTAGATCATTTTGACTTGGTCATTTCAAAAGTAGCTCCCACGCAGAAAAAATGTGAGGACCACTGCTGTAAACAGATGTGACAGAATTTTTTTTTTTCAAAATGAAATATCTTTCAGATTGTGAACAAAAACCCAGAAGTAATGGAAGTTATTTATTCTTTGTGTTTGGCCCATTATCAAATGACCCTGACCACTGATCTAAGTGACCTTTTTTTTAGGATCGTATTTTTGTCATCTTAGGTGCTTTTTTTTAAAAGATATGAAACAAATCATATTACGGAAAATCACTTATATAGCATTTACCTTTGCTTCATCATTGTTCGTGTCTGAGGGCATTCTTCATAGAGCATTTATACACCATATTGTCTGAAGGCAAGACTGCGCTAGGTGTATTGCATCTAGTTTATATGTCGATGCTGACATTATTTAACTGAGTCTTTTCATAAATAACTTTGAATCACTTTGCTGCTGTGAAATGTAAATTTCTCCACTGTGAGACTAATAAAGGCATATCCAATCCAAACCCAAATTCTCAGCTGACTAAAATCCTTTTGTTCAAGATACACCACTCGCAAAATCAGAATCAGAAAACCTTTATTCGTCCCACGATGGGGAAATTTGCAGTCTACAGCAGCAATTTGAAAGGGGATGGAGTGGGGTGGGTTAAAGGATAGAAAACAAGATATTCTAAGCATAACAAAATAAAAAATGTCAACTGCATACTGTGCAAATGTAAATGTGCAAAACCGTTTCATAAAAAACTGTACATAGTGCAAGTTTTAAGAAATGCATATTGATATATTGCATCAACCCATATTTACAAGTTTCCAGTTTTTTATTTTATTTTGTTCCACATGATCATTGAGAATTGCAAAGCCTGACAGCAGTCGGTAGGAACGAGCGGCGGGACCTCTCCTTCTTGCATCACGGGTGTAATAGTCTCTGGCTGAAGGAGCTACCCAGTGCTGTCAGGGTGCGCAGGAGTGGGTGGGAGGGGCTTTCCATCATAGCTTTTAGTTTAGCTAGCGTTCGTCTGTTGCCCACCTCCTCCAGAGAGTCCAGCGAGCAGCCCAGGACAGAACTGGTCCTCTTGACAAGGCGCTCCAGTCTTTTCCTGTCCCGGGTGGTGATGCTGCCTGACCAGCAGACAATTCCATAATGGATGGCTGAAGCCACCACAGAGTCATAGAAAGTCGTTAGGAGTGACCCCTGAACTCCAAAAGACCTCAGTAATCTGTAATCCAGAATGTGAGGTGGTGGTCGACTCCGGCATGCCGCAGCTTGTCCCCCAGTAGGTTTGGCTGGATGGTGTTGAAGGCACTGGAGAAATCGAAGAACGTGATCCTCACCGTGCTCCCAGCACTCTCCAGGTGCAGCAACGCCGAGTGGAGGAGGTAGATGATGGCGTCCTCCACACCGATGCTGGGCTGGTAGGCAAATTGTAGCGGGTCCAGCGATGAGCTTGCCAGCGGTCGCAGGTGGGCGAGGACGAGTCTCTCCAGCGTCTTCATCAGGTGAGACGTCAGCACCACCGGCCTGTAGCAGTTGAGCTCCTTTGGGTTGGCAATCTTGGGCACGGGGACCAGGGATGACGTTTTCCACAGCTGTGGAGCTCTGCCCAGCTTCAGGCTCAGGTTGAACATGTGCTAGACAATGAAACACAGCTGGTCGGAGCAGGTCTTGAGGAGTCGGAAACTGATGTTGTCCGGACCTGCTGCCTTCCATCCTCCTCAGTTGGTTCCTCACCTGCGCAGTTGTGACAGACAGGCAGGAACCAGGAGGCAGTGTGGCGCCTGTGGGTGTGGCAACGGTTGGGAGGGCAGTTGTTGGTTGCGGGAAGCTGGTCGTTAGAGGGGGCAGGGAGGGTAAGTCCACAGTGAGAGTTGGTGCAGGTGCAGCTACAGGTGGAGTTGACGGTGGTCCTGGGACAACAGGCGTCTTGTCAAACCGATTGAAAAAGCGGTTGAGTTCATCTGCCCAGTCCTTGTCTTTTTCGTTCAATGTCACTGGGCTTTTGTGGCCTGAGATGTTTTTCAGGCCCCTCCAGACACCAGCGATATTGCTGGCTTGCAGCTGTTCCTCTATTTTCATCCTGTAGGCCTTCTTCCCCTCTCTGATCTTCCTCCTCAGTTGGATCTGCACGGCCTTCAGTTCCTCTCTGTTGCCAGACACAAAAGCCCTTTTCTTTTCCTTCAGGAGGGCTTTTATGTCGGGATTAATCCATGGTTTGTTGTTGGAAAAACACCGCACAGTCCTGGTGGATACGGTGTTTTGTTCACAAAAGTTTATATAGTTTGTGATGGTGTCTGTGAGTGAGTCAATGTCCTCCCCATGAATCTCAGTGAAGAGCTCCCACCTGGTTGAGTCAAAACAGTCCCGCAGAGCTTCTTCAACTTCTGTGGACCATCTTCTGACCGTGCGGGTCACAGCTGGTTGCCTCTGAACAAGGGGTTTGTACACAGGCTCGAGATGTACCATATTGTGGTCTGCTCTTCCGAGAGGGGGGTGGGGGAAGGGTTTGTATGCATCCTTGGCATTTGAGTAGAATAAGTCCAATCTGTTATTGTCTCTGGTGGCACAAGTTACATCTTGTGTGAATGTTGGGAGGGTTTCAGGGAAACGTGATTGAAGTTCCCTGAGATGATGAACAAGGCGTTGGGGGACTGGGTTTGCAGCTTGTTTACAACAGTCATGAGGGCATCGGAGGCAGCGCTGCCATTTGTTGCATGGGGAATGTACGCCGTCACGGCTATGATGTGTGAGAATTCCCGCGGCCGGAGGTTAACGGCGAGCAGCTCGATGTCGCGAGTGCAGAGTTTTTCCTTGACCGTGATGTGCCCAGGGTTGCACCATTTGTCATTCACAAGCACAGCAATCCCCCCTCCTTTCTTACTGCTGCCTGCATTTCTATCCGCTCGTACGAGTTGGAAGCCCTCCAACTCTGCGTGAGTGTCCGGAGTGATTGCCGATAGCCATGTCTCCGTGACGAGTAGCAAGCTGGCTTCCCGGTACTCCCTCTGGTGCTGCCTTAGCGCCGCCAGCTTGTTCATTTTATTCGGGAGCGATTTCACATTCCACATGATGACGGACGGGAGAACGTGTCGATATTTTCTCGTTCTTTTGCGGCGATCTTTCCCGGCCCGTCATTCTCGTTTTCTCCTCTTCAGCTCGTCGGGGATGTCCGGTGCGGCGGCCGCTAGTCCGCTATTAGCTCGCCATGCTAGTATCTGGCCTCGACTGTAAACAATGGAATTCCGAGTGCGAGTGGTTTCCCCGATTACAGGAGCGGTTAAAAAAAAAAAAAAAAAAAAAAAAAAAAAAAACGGCGATGAGCAAAAGTGAAGATGCCCATCTCCTTCCCGTAGATTTAGGGAACCAAAGTAAACAAAACACGAACGGAAGAGTAAATAAATGAAAAAGTAGAAAAGAAAGGGAGTCGAAAAGGGAGAGAGCGACTGCGGAGGCAGCCACACATTGGGGTGCCATCTTGAAGAATGTTAGGGATGATTGTCGATTTAAATTGAGCAGAAATTATGGCCGCTAACAATGTTTGAGATTTTAAGGACAGCGCGATGCACCAGCCAGTGTTCTCACTAGACGAGCTTTTGGTGGTTGGATTGGATTGGATATGCCTTTATTACTCTCACAGTGGAGAAATTTACATTTCACAGCGGCAAAGTGATGAAAGGAATGGTTGGCGGTTTTACAGTATGGGCAGGTGGTCTCATCGGTACAGAACTGCCATACATTTTGTGAATGGTGCAATGATAAGACCATACTACCTGAATAACATAATTAATCTAGCGATTGTGCCTCTGTAGTGACCAACACAGGCCTAATTTCATCTTCATGGACGACAATCCCCCAGCCCAGGGGTCGGCAAGACGGGACTGCGGAGCCACAGGCCACTCTTTAATGCCGTCCAGTGGCTCCTTGCTGCTTTTTCAACATTTTTTTGAAATGATAAAAGATGGACGAAAAAAAAAAGTTTTAATATACAGACGCTCCCCACCTTACGAATGAGACAAGTTCCGAGCGGTCATTTGTAAGGTCAATTTGATGATAAGTTGCTTCAGTGCTATATTTTGTATGAAATGTATGTTTAAGTCAAACACTGAATGTGTGTCTGTGTATACAACACAGACGTTCAAACAGTCGTAAAACAAATTCACACCTACTGTAGTACAACGACATATATCCTTGGGTCTTCAGTAAGCCATTGCTGAAGCTGCTGGCACGTAATTACTGAATTACGTGCCTCGATCTCTCTGTGTGCTCTTTCTATTATGACAGCCCACGGCACGAGACTATTACGACGCCAAAGCATTTGTTTTGTGCCTCCAAGATTCATGCATTAATGTTTGCATACATCACATGAAGATTTGCGTCATCGCCCATGACACATCGGCAGGGCGGGAAACCAGGCAGGCGTGTTGTGTGAACATTTTCCATATATTTCACCTGAGGGCCAAATATCTCTAACTTTTTGTGAACAGTGTAATGATACTCATTACACTGGCCTTCCACACCTGTGCACTCAATGGGATACGTTGAACCGTTGCTGCTAGCACATCAACTCGGTTGCTGTTTCAAATACGTAAAATTCAATGTATTCCTTTGTTTTGCTCCAAAATTAATGAACCACACTCAGATCTTGTACTCTACCCCCAATACCTGCTCCTCTAGTCATGTTGGTGTTTCAGTGGACTGCTTGTGATTTTCTCATTTTTTTTCCTTCATTTGTTCTACCACTGGACCACATGCATAGCCCCGCTCTCCCTTCCACTTTTCCGTCACAGCAGTTAAGTGCTGGCGCGGAGTGAAAACAAGCCTCACTTATGTGATTCTACTCCACGGGATAGGCTTCCCCCTTCATTTTCTTCTACTTCTCCATTTCGTCGGGAACTTGTTTGGCCACATACCTAAAATAGCTTCTCTGACGTGTACAGTCCTGTTATGGAATGCTACTGTGGCTGTCCAGAGTTCTCTGCGGCAGGAAGTTATGCAAACATAACTCTGCTGAGCGCAGCCTTGTGATTAGGGTCCTGAAGGATTTCATTCTACACTTTTTATTTCGTTTTTTTTTGCGCCTTCTGTGCAGACTGGCAGAATTCCCTGTGGCCTTGAACAAGGCGACCTTTTATCCCTTGGATCCGAGAGACTCTTTCATGATTTTACATCCCAACGTACGTGTGCACTGGCAATGGCCATGTACAAACTCTGTATGTGAAACCTCATCATTCAACTCGTGCAGAATGGAAGGAACAGCGCATAATCCATTGCCTCGTGTTTCTTGTGACCATGTCAGTGTTACGTGACATGAATATGAATTGGATACCACATGATTCACAAGATTTTCAGGCCTGTATGCTTATGAGGAGCGCCTATGCGTATGTGGAACTGTCGCGGCTTGGAATTGAAGCGGATTTATGTGGGACAGGAGATGTGAGATAATCTCTTTTCGTCAATGGATGCTACAGCTTTGTGCTTGCTTTCAACATTTAGCTCGTAGTAGACGTGCACATTCCACCATGACGTCCCTGATCCACTGCTGAAAAGGATGCTTTGATCCTGTCTTTCATCTAGAACAGCTTCATGTCACAAAGAGGGTACAGCAAGTGCTGAAGAATTAATGACTCTCTGTGTCTTTGTGTTGTCATATTATTTGCTATTTTGTTTTTTTTTACTTCAAGATGGCGCTACTGAGTGGCTGCCTTTCCAGCAGCTCCTGTATTTTTTCTACTTCTTTCTTTCCTTTCCTCTTTCTTTCATAACTCTTCTGCTGTGTTACTTCCGGGTAGGGTGAATGCGAATGGATTCCGCTGCTCACCCTCACAAAAAAAGTTCTTATCCCGTGACTGTAAAGTGTCCTTGAGAGTTTTGAAAGGTGCTTAGAAATTAAATGTATTATTATTATTATTATTATTATTATTAAACTAAACAAAAGTCATGACATTTTGAAGGAATCTTCAATAGTCAATTCAGTGATCTGACTCAAATTACTCAAGCATGTTTCTCCACTTGCTGAAGATAGCACATATGGCAAGAAGGCCCAGAAGACCAAACTCTTGCCCCCCAGAAATGCAGGTACTCCGCTTTCATTTGTATGAGAATCATGAACATGATGAATGATAATGTGATGCCCAAGTTTCGTAAGACCTTACAAGTCAGAAAGCAACACGTGTCAATTAAGAGCCATCGACCATCACAAATGTAAATAAAGTGACTTTATTATACAGTACAGTGTATTTCTTTCATTACAATACAATAGCACATTTATTATACATAGAATAAGTTATGCTGTGTGTAGTTTTAAGGCTTATTTAGTTGAGAATTATATTTTATGGAGACCTGGGAACAGATTATTCTCATTTTAATGGTTTCCTATGGAAAATTAATTTTTGGGATACACACTTTTCGCCTTACACACTGTCTGGGAACCAATTAAGTTTGGAAGCCAAGGCCCCACTGTACTGATAATGGGAAAATATTTTAACATGTGTCGATACACTTGCTGCGACTTTGAAGCTGTGCAGCGTATGCCTGCGTGTGTGTGTGTGTGTGTGTGTGTGTGTGTGTGTGTGTGTGTGTGTGTGTGTGTGTGTGTGTGTGTGTGTGTTCGCCTGTGCTTGTGCAGCACTATTTATGTGGCTTCCTTGTTTTGCCTGAGACCCCCCAAGCATGGATGTGTGTCATTGCTAAAGCAATCTCTTAATGTTTAGAGAAGGTAATGTTCCCAACCCATCAAAAAAATAAGAAGGAAATTTGATTCCTGAAAACATTAGTTATTACACATATGATAAAACTGGCTAGACCTGAACGTTAGTTTGTCTGTCTTGTTACAGCCATTCTGGATAATGGTAGATTAGACTAAATCCCATCGCTGACATTGATGCTCATGCCTTGTTTGACGCGAGATAAGATGGCTGTTGCGAAAAAAAGGAGATATATATGACCATGATCGCCAGGCTTTTTTTTTTTGTTTTTTAATTCTATGGCTGCCACCGCTACGCGAACAAATAGGATGTTTATTTGCCGGAAAAGCATTGCACAAAATGAGGATACAAAATAACTGTTTCTTCACAAACTCGTCCGACAATTTTCTCCAGCATGACAGCATCTCACTCGCACAGCAATCAGGCTCGCATGTGTGGGAAGCCGTACCTATCCAGGTCAGCACAAAGCGTGTGCGCGACACAGTAATAAAGATCGATAATACGAAATATAAAATGAATAAAATGACACTAAAAGTTATCAGATTTATAAATGAACTGTCAACATTTTGGGATATAAAAGTATTCAGAAAACGTTGCTTAAAAACAACAGATTGACATCGTATACTATCCTGTCATATAAACTTCACGTCAGCCATTTTAAATGCATTTCGATTTACGACCGTTTTGTCGGAACGGAACCCGGTCGTAACCTCCACAGGTAACATCCGATACTATTCTATACTATTATATACCAAAATGTTGACAGTTCATTTATAAATCATATAACTTTTAGTGTCATTTTAATCATTTTATATTTTGTGTTATCAATTTTTATTACTGTGTCGGCGCACATGCTTTCTGCTGACCCAAATCCGCACGGCTTCCCACGCATGTGAGCTGTTGAAAAATCGCTCTCCCTGCTAACGGAGAAGCCAGAAGAAGTCACCCAACACACACGCTCGGACTCAGGCGGACGCCGAAGCAAAAAAGTTCGACCGGTTGCCCTCTCCCCGGCCATACCCCGCGCTGACGTGTGGCCCGACCCAGGGGCCGTCTGCAATGCAGACTTGCCCAACCCAACACCTCGGCGCAATGCAGAACGAACTGTCTTAAAGAGGAGGCGGCGGGGACCGTGAGTCAGACGCCCCCCCACGATTACTGAAGAAAATTGTCATACGCGTTTGTTAAGAGAGTTATTTTGTATCATGTTGTGCAATAGTGCTCTGGCAAATAAACATCCTACTTGTTCGATATTGTTACGTTCGGATTAAGAGCTGGGGGCGGGGCCGCGCCTCCCTGCTTCCAATGCTGTCAATTCCTTCATCCGGACACTAAAACGGGACGCTGTCAACTTGTATTTGTACTTTGTATTACCCTGGTGAACCCCAGTGGTTCGTAACCTGGGTTCGATCGAACCCTAGGGGTTCG
The DNA here is from genome assembly GCF_051943395.1 of Hippocampus bargibanti. NCBI lineage: Eukaryota > Metazoa > Chordata > Actinopteri > Syngnathiformes > Syngnathidae > Hippocampus > Hippocampus bargibanti. Next base: position 21,196,087 of record NC_142744.1, on the reverse strand, counting down.
GTGAGTCGGTCTCAGGGGTTTGGTGGATCCTCCGCCACAGAGGTCCACCCCTAAGTCTTGTCCGCAGTTAGTAGGCACAGTCATTGGAAGAAGGGTTCGGTGAATGAGCATATGAAACTGGTGGGGTTCTGTGCCTCCAACTAGATTAAGAACTACTGCCCTAGACTTTCTATATCTTCGGTGCTCGGTCCGATGCCCCTCCTCCCAAATCCCCTAAGTAGTATTATCTTTTGGCATTGTTCCTTTTCTGCACCACTGTGTGCAAGTTGCTTTTCGCCATTGCCGTAGTATGCGGGTAGGGTTTCGCTTTGCACCCCCTCCCCCACTCATCATTTTCGGTATTCTTTATTTTTGATTGATATTCCCTTGGTCCTCTTTTTGGGACCAGCGCTTTGTGTTGTCTCTTAATAAATCATCCTACATGAACCTGTTGCTTGCTTGGGGATCCAAGCATTCAATTTCGCTCTCTGCCTCGTTCGTAACGTGACAGATCTAAAAAAGAAGGACCATCTCGAGCCTTTATTCTACCAAATGCATCGCAAACACGCTGCAGAGGTCAACAGCGTTGCCATAGCGGTGGCAGTCGTAGAATTAAAAAAAAAAAAGGTCTGGTGGTCGTAACTCGCGCCGGTCGTAAATCGGATGTTACCTGTACAGTGGTACCTCGGTTCTCGACCATAATTCGTTCCAGGACCCTGTTCGAAAAGCGATTTTTTTTTTTTTTTTTTTTTTTTTTTTCGAACACCGAAACCACCTCTATGCTCCTGTCACTTGCGAGTTGACAGCGGGGTGGGAGGGGGCTGCCTCTCTCGGCCGTTCTCCAGCCGCTGTTTTGGCTTTGATTAAAAAGGTATGCATTTCAAATTACAACCACACATTATTCAGTTTATGGAAGACCATTCACCAGACTTTCAGCTATTTCATGTCAATTTTTCGTCAATTTTTGGCTTTCCCAACATGTGTTCCATATGTCCACCATTTCATTGAAAGCAAACCTGTACTCGTCTGACAAAGTTGTCAATTTCTTTTTACACACTCCTCTTTCGGGAGAAAACATTGCTGCAGTGAGGGACTTAGAAGGACGAATCTTTTTGGGTCACTCACCCTCATATGTAGCAAACATATACATGCTTCAATTTATGTCTATTTAGCAAATGATACTGTATGCAGTTATGTGAAGATGGAAATCATATGGAAGTTAGTGTTGTCTAACTTATCACATTTAACCAACCAATTATGTTTTTGCCGTTAACGCTCTTCCTTCATCATGTTGCTCTCCACTGCCTGCTAACCCTCCTCTTCTGCCTTGCAGGACGGCCTGGATGCGCTGGTGTACGACCTGGACTTTCCTGCCCTGAGGAAAAACAAGAGTATTGACAACTTCTTGAATAGATGTGCGTGGTATTCCATCTTTAATCCATTGGCATGTCACAAGCACTGCCTGTACATTTATGAAGTGTTTTAGCCTCAGAAATTGAAGGCTGTTTTGGGGTCACCGCCTTGGTGTAAGCTTGGACACAATAGATGTCTGCTGCTTCGTGTGCCCAACAAAGGGGCTTTCATTAATGGTTGGTGACATGACCCACATGATGCCTAATGCTGTTTTTTTGTGCCGGCAAACACGTAATGACTATTTTTATATCATATTAGCAACCTTTGGTAAACCACTAAATTATTAGCGTGTTACTTCGGGGGTTTCTGTATTGCTTATAGAAACTCGCACCAAACATGTTACCTTTTCCCCCCATAATCAGTTCAATAAAATCCTCAATGTCTAACAACAAAATTCAGGGGCCGAAATGTGGAATATTACATGAAAAACAAAACATTTTATGAGGATACAGTATTTTGTATTAATTTTTGAGAAGTAAAATTAAAGTTATATATCTTACACCTTTTTAATTAATTGTTAGAATAAAGGTAACACTGTCAATTCGCCACACAACTGAACACGTGATATGTATTAATCTTATAATATCCCTTCTACAACGGCACTAAAAACCCACCTGTAGCTACCTTGTAGGACTAAAATTACAGAAACAACCACTCATAGTTGCCTCATTGTGAAGGCCATTCCTTGGCCTCTCTATGGCCTTTAAACAGGAGAGGACGTTTCCGATTTTGAATTTCTTGTTAAGTGTCTCCAAACCTTTAGGCAAGAACTGTCGTTGGTTATCTCGTCAATTCTTTTTTGTGCCATCACTGTTGTAAGCATTCAAGTGTGTGGCAACATCGTTCATGGATAAGGACAAATGGACTGATGTGTCTTGTGTTGCCGAAGGGACTGTCTTCTATTTAAATTTGCTTCCTGTTCTTTCCGCCTTCATCACACTAACCTAATTGCCCTGTTCTCTACAGTTAAATGAATTTTCCGTAACACATTCGGAGCATAGTAATGACAACACCTGCTTGGATTTCACCTGTAGTGGGAAGTTAGTAATTCAAAAATATTTTTGTGCAATCGCTCAGACTTTTATGTGCTTAATTTGGATGGCTTATTTGGCTCCCATTAATAACAGACCTAAAATGACTATTCTGTACCCAACAACAACATGCATACCAAAAAGATAATCAAATTTGCATTTCCTCTCTTTAACAATCAAGTCAACAAAGGACGGATTCTTGGACATCTCTTAAAAGAAGAAAACAAAAATTACCCAGAGCGATGCACTCACGGTATTCCGGTAGTTCCCCTTACTGAGAATACCATCCTGGCTGATTATAATAAAATGTGAATATTTTTTGGGGGTAAATCCTCATGTGTTGTCAACACGGACAAAGCCATGATTTTTTTTACTGTGACCTAAATCGAAGCGATAGCCAATTGGGAAGCTCTTGTTGAAGGACACAAATCTTTTAAGCTATTCACACAAAAAAGACAATTGTTTATCACCCCACTATTATGACCAGGTAAGCTAACAGTTTGCTTATCATCTGTGTTTCCTTCTTGAACTAATACCTCGTTGCCTTTCCCGGACATTGTGTCCAGTGTGCCATGTTGGTGATCTCCAGTACATTTCACGCTATCATTAATTTAAAAAATAAAATATCATAAAAGATTATGCAAGCTGTCATTTAACATCATTGAGCAACGAGCACAGCAGCCCAATGTAATAAGTGCAAATACATGTCTTGAAATTATTCATCTATTGTTTTTCTTTCCACAGATAAGGATACCATTAGTAAAATTCGTGACCTACGAATGAAAGCAGAAGATTATGAAGTGGTCAAAGTCATTGGGAGAGGTGCATTTGGGGAGGTGCAGCTGGTAAATTCCCATTCTTATTTATCTCATTAACCCAAAAATGCCATTCATATTATATTTGATACACTGATTTCAGAGACCTATCTCACTAGCATGATGAATGTTTTCATGGAAAAAAAAACCTTTGTATGTGATTATATACTATATACTATACTATTCTTCCCTCTGGTGCATGATCATGCCTCTACAGGAGGGGTCGGGAACATTTTTGACAGAGCCATAAAAGTAAAATATTTAGAAATGTTTTTCAGTGAGAGACACACGCACATGCACGCATGCAAACATGCACGCACTTGATTTCAACAAAATGTTAGAATATATTATTTAAAATAACTTTGTGATAATACTCACTATTAATATGAGGAGTTTTCTGTTCCTCATGATTGGTAAAAAAAAAAAATCCAGCCTAACGATTGGAATGAAAGTCAACTTGCAGGGTCCCTAGGAAAAACTACTTACCACTAGCTAGCCTGTACACTGCTTATTAGCTTGCACGCTTGCTTTCTGCTGTCTCTCACAGAAGTATATTGATGCTAACGTTAGCATGGGGCTTGTCAAAGTGCCACTGATATTCAACTGTTTCATTGTAAATTAGAATCACGGCAGAACTTTTTCTCCCCAGAAAGGCGAATCCTTCCATCCATTCAACCTGAAGTGTACGATACTCGTAATTTTTTTTACCCGTCAGGCTTATTTAAAAGGGGGCGTTTACCTGGTCCGACATCAACGGCCATAGGTCAGCATCATCCAATCAAAATTGCACTTTCCGCCAACTGCCGCCCAAACAGGAAATAAACAGCGAAAAAGCGAGAATATGTATTTAGTTTTATCGGCGAGCCAAATGCAATCATCAAAAGAGCCATATATGGCTAGTGAGCCATAATTTCCCAAAACCTGCTCTACAGGAAGCTCAAGTTTTTTTGGTCATTTCCAACATGGTTGCTCCCAGTGGATCATGGTTTTGGGTTTTTCAGGAAAATCATTGCTAATTTTTGGGAAGTTACACTAAGAATAACATCAAAATACTACGTCATTTTTAAAGATAAGTGTTTTCTTCATTGAAAGAATGCATGTTTATTCAGTAAGTCATTTTGTATATTACAATTACAATAAAGTCTCGTTATATCGATATCGTTTATATTGACAATATTGCTTATTACGACACTATTTTCATTTCCCGTGCGCATTTCTAGTCTTTTTATGTATAATTAGTACGATTTGTGGTTTTTACGATAATCCGGTTACTTACTCTTTTTCATCTCCCGCCGGCCATTTTGCTATGTTTATATCGATACAAAAGATATTTAAGGTGAATCGATATTTGCTTAGGGGTTTCTACACAGAACCACCATTATCGAAATCTGTATCGGTCGCGCCATTGGTCGACTTGGTCACGTGAGTTTGTTACGTGACCAGCTCCCGTGTAGCAGACGCCAGCTCATGTGTAGCAGACGACATTTTCTACCATCTTCAACAATGGCGAGAACAATGGCATTCATGTTTGCAATCGATTAAAGAATTACATGTGCCATTTTGAGGCAACATTGGGGGAACATCTCTCACCCAAAAAAAAGAGGCACAAAGGCCACCTCCGTTTCTTATATGGTGCTTGGATGCCCTCTCATGGTGGCTTTTGGACGCAACACGGTTTTCAGACCAAACATACTTCATCAACGTAAGTAATGTAAACGTTGGAGTTTTGGTTTTTCATGCATGTACTGGGCACTCCTGGTCCTCCACAGGGAGACTTGGAAAACATGCAGGAGGGTGGCCCTCCAGGACCAGGAGTGCCCACCCCTGAATTGTACTGTATTTAATTGTGTAGCATTCAGATATCTTTATCGCTGGCAACAATCACTGTTTTTTTCGTGGTTTCGTGTGAATAGAACGTGAGGATTTTGTATTGGTGGCATTTTTGAAAGGAAATAGTCATTAAAGTGAAATAGTCATTAAAGTGTAAAGACGTTTTTATTTTATGCACACATTTATTTTTCACTTCACTACTGTACAAAAGCATGTTAGATATGCAATCCATGAACCCAATGATAAAATGACATGCCATATCAAAGCTCCCCCGTTTACGTGTTGCCCCCCCCCCCCCCTAATGCAGTTCGGCGCAGGACGGATATATCGACAGTACGGTTATATCGACATTTTTTCTAACTCCCAAAAATATCGATATAACAAGACTTTACTGTATATCGTGTTGTGTACAGGTAACATCCGGGTGGGGGGGGGGGGGGCAGTGGGAAACCCGACAATGCCGAAAAGCAACTTGCACGGTGGTGCAGAAACAGAATAATAATAATAATAATAATAATAATAATAATACATTTCATTTATAAGCACCTTTCAAAACTGGGGGGGGGGGGGGGGTCTCGGACGAAGGTATAGAAAGTCCAGGGTAATACAAAGTACATATACCAGTTGACAGCGTCCCCTTTTTGTACCCGCTGTCCTGAAGAAGGAAGCGGGGAGGCGTGGCCCTGCCCCCAGCTGTCAATCCGAACGTGACAATCGGGGGGAGGGAAGAACTGAACTGTAAATGAACTGTCAACATTTTGGTATATAATAGTAGTCAATAGAAAATGTTGCTTTCAAAACAACAGATTGGCATTGTATACTATCCTGTCGTATAGGAGATGCCAGCGTGTCGTCATTTGTTATGATCACGTGATCCTCGTGTCAGCCGTTTTGAATGCTTTTTGATTTACGACCGTTTGACTTACGGCCGTTTTGTCGGAACGGAACCCGGTCGTAACGCAGATGTTACCTCTATTAAATTTGATACTCCAGTTTTAAAAATACGAGGCATGAAAGATCAGACAGCACTGACGAAGAAGACAATCAAATGAATGTGTCCCCCCAACAAGCACAGATTTTGAAGTTCCAAAAACAACACAAGACACAATCAGAAATGAGTTAGTGAATGGCAATAGAAAAAGGAGAGAATCCAGATGGAAATAAATCACAATGTCAAGCTAGAGCTGTCGATATGGTTGCATGTGTTGGTGAAGGGACAGAGGACAAGTGTGACTGGACGTCATATCTGTATTTCAAAGTCAAGTCAAAGTCAGCTTTATTGTCCAACGTGCTAATATGCATGACAGACAGCACAAATTAAATTAATGTCCTCTCGGACCCAGCGTGCAAGACATGCAAGGCACTTATAACGTGGCTAAAAGACATACAATTGACAACAGACAATACTTGTTATTTCTGTATGTAAAGTGAGGTAGTGTCGTCTGGAAAGTGAGGCCGTGACGTATGTAAAGTGAGGTAGTGACATATGTAAAGTGAGGAAGTGACGTACATAAAGTGCCGTAATGTCGTAATTGCAAAAACAAACAACAAGAAAGGGTTGAAGTGAGGTCTTGCAGAAAAAAAATGAGAAAGAACAAAAAAATAGAGTTCAGGATGATCGTACAGCATTTAGCGTGTACTCAGAGTTCGGCGAGTGTGGCAGTGGGAAGGGGCAGGGCTGGGAGGGAATTGAGTCTCCGGACTGCCTGGTGGCAGAAACTGTCCTTGAGCCTGCTGGTCTTGGCTCGGAGACTTTGCAGTCTCCTACCCGATAGCAGCAGGCTGAAGAGGCTGTGGGAGGGGTGTGTGGGATCGCCAGTGATCCTGATGGCTCTGCGGGTGAGGCGGGTGTTGTAGATGTCCTGAAGGGGGGGGGGGGGGGGGGCACCGATGATCTTCTCAGCTGTCCTCACGATGCGCTGCAGAGTCTTACGGCAGGACATGGTGCAGGCGCCGTACCACACGGTGATACAGCTGGTCAGGATGCTCTCGATGGTACCGCGGTAGAAGGAGGTCGTGATGGGGGTCGCGGCTCCAACTATTTTAAGCTTGCGGAGGAAGTACATGCGCTGGTGGGATCTCTTGGTGATTGATGCCGTGTTGTGGCTCCAGGACAGGTCTTTGGATATGTGCACTCCCAGGAACTTGGTGCTGCTCACTCTCTCCACTGCAGCACCGTCGATGGTTAGTGGAGCATGCTGGGGGCGCACTCTCCTGAAGTCGACTCTGAGCCCCTCCCAGATGACCAAGCTTCTCACCTTATCTCTAAAGGAGAGCCCGGACACCCTACGGAGAAAGCTCATTTCGGCCGCTTGTATCCGGGATCTCGTTCTTTCGGTCACCACCCATAGCTCGTGACCATAGATGAGGGTTGGAATGTAGATCGACCAGTAAATTGAGAGCTTTGCTTTTTGGCTCAGCTCCTTCTCTACCACGACAGATCGTTACAAAGTCCGCATCACAGCAGACGCCGCACCGATCCGCCTGTTGACCTCTCGCTCCCTCACACCCTCATTCGTGAACAGGACTCCCAGATATTTAAACTCCTCCACTTTTCCGAAGCACCCCACAGAACTCCATGAGGGACACGGTCAAACGCTTTCTCCAAGTCCACAAAGCACATGTAGACTTGTTGGGCGAATCACCATGCACTCTGGAGGACCCTGCTGAGGGTGTAGAGCTGGTCCACTGTTCCACGGTCGGGACGAAAACCACACTGTTCCTCCGCAATCTGAGGCTCGACTTCCCGACGGACCCGCCTCTCTAGAACCCCTGAATAGACCTTTCCAGGGGGGCTGAGGAGTGTGATCCCTCTGTAGTTGGAACACACCCTCCGGTCCCCCTTGACCAACACCCCGGTCTGCCAATCCAGAGGCACCCTCCCCGATGACCACACAGTGTTGCAGAAGCGTGTAAGCCAACACAGCCCCATAACATCCAGAGCCTTTAGGAACTCCGGGCGGATCTCATCCACCCCTGGGACCTTGCCGAGGAGCTTTTTAACCACATCGGTGACTTCAACCACAGAGATCGGAGAGGCCATCTCAGAGTCCCCAGACACTGCTTCCTCCAAAGAAGGCGTGTTGATGGAGTTGAGGAGGTCTTCGAAGTACTCTGCCCACCGGTTCACGACGTCCCGAGTCGAGGTCAGCAGCGCCCCATCCTCACTGTACACAGTGTTAGTGGTGCACTGCTTTCCCCTCCTGAAACGCCAGATGGTGGACCAGAATTTCCTCAAAGCGGTCTGGAAGTCGGCTTCCTTGGCCTCACCGATTTTTGCTTCTGCGACCACTGAGGCTGCATTCCGCTTGGCTAATCGATACCTGTCAGCTGTCTCAGGGGTCCCACAGGCCATATAGGCCTGATAGGACTCCTTCTTCAGCTTGACTTACTACTGGTGTCCACCAGTGAGTACGGGAGCCTACTCACCACCAGGTGGTGATCAGTTGACAGCTCCGCCCCTCTCTTCACTTGAGTGTCCAAAACATGAGGCCGCAAATCTGATGATACAACTACAAAGTTAATCATCGAACTGCGACCAAGGGTTTCCTGGTGCCACGTGCACATATGGACACCCTTATGTTTGAGTAAAGTGTTTGTTATAGACAATCTGTGTCGAGCACAGAAGTCCAGTAACAAAATGCCACTCGGGTTCTGATTGCGGGGGCCGTTCCTCCCAATCACGCCCCTCCATGTCTCACTGTCATTGCCCACATGAGCATTGAAATCACCCAGCAGAACAAGGGAGTCCCCAGGAGGAGTGCTCTCCAGCACACCCTCGAAGGTCTCCAAAAAGGATGGGTACGCTGAACGGCTATTTGGTGCATATGCACAAACAACAGTCAGAACCCGTCCCCCCCCACCCGAAGGCGGAGGGAAGCAACCCTTTCGTCGACCGGGGTGAATCCCAACGTACAGGCGGCGAGCCGGCGGGCAATAAGTATGCCGACACCTGCTCTTCTCCTCTCACTGTGGGCAACTCCAGAGTGGAAGAGAGTCCAACCCCTCTCGAGAGGGCTGGTACCAGAACCCAGGCTGTGTGTGGAGGCAAGCCCAACTATGTCTAGTCGGAACTTTTCGACCTCGTACACCAGCTCGGGCCCCTTCCCTGCAAGAGAGGTGACATTCCACGCCCCAAGTGCTAGCTTCTGCAGCCGAGGATCGGACCGCCAGGGTCCCCGCCTTTGGCTGCCGCCCAGCTCACAATGTACCCGACCCCTCTGGCCCCTCCCATGGGTGGTGAGCCCTTGAGAACGGGGACCCACGTTTCCTCTTGGGGCTGAGCCCGACCGGGCCCCATGGGTGTAGGCTCGACCACCAGGCGCTCGCCAACGAGCCACATCGCCTGGCTCCAGAGAGGGGCCCCGGTGACCCGCGTCCAGGCAAGGGAAAACCAAATCCATTTATGTTTCTCTTCATATGGGGTCTTCTGAGTCGTACTTTGTCTGGTCCCTCACCAAGGACCTGTTTGCCATGGGTGACCCTGCCAGGGGCATAAAGCCCCTGACAACTTAGCTCCTAGGATCATTGGGACACACACACCCCTCCACCACGGTAAGGTGAATACTCATGGAGAGGTGCCCAACCTTTTTGACCCAAAATCTACTTTTTTTTAAAAAAAATTTATATATATATGTACCTGTGAATCGCTAACTCCGGTTAGCTCCCCGTTCCCCTCTGGCTGGTGCGCTACAGCTGCATGTGCCTCAGGGGGTTCCTAAATTCACGTCACTTCTGGCATCGTCATCAACTCGAAAACAAGACTCCTTGAATATTCAGCGCAAATTTTAAAAAGTAAAAATATAGCTATATGCGGTGGAATCTTTGTAAAACGTGGTCAGCAGGTCATTTGAAGTGATTTAACAAATTATGGACACAACTATGTTGGGAGGTGTCTGTTGTCCTTTAAAAGGTGAACTCAATATATTATTTACACTCATAACATGCATTGCAAGATATTTCAAGTTTTAATTTGTTAGAAGTTTGATTATTATGGCTTACAGCTTATGAAAACTGTCAAATCAGTCTAAAATCATTTGAATATCACATAAAATAAACAGAAAAATTAGTTGATATGAATGTTAGCAGGCTGTGGCACCGCTCAGGTGTTATGAAAGTCCAAGTTGCTTCAATAGCGGCCTTTTGCTCTTTTGCATAGCACTGTATCACGTTTCTCATCTTCCTCTTGACGATTGCCCATACATTTTTGAAGGGGTTGAGGTCATTTGAGTTTGCTGGCCAATAAAGCACAGGAATCCCATAGTCATTGAACCAGGCTTTGGTACTTTGAGCTGAGTGAGAATGTGCCAAGTCCTGCTGGAAAATGAAATCAGCATCTCCAAAGAGCTGATCGGCCGAGCTGATCTGACCTCAACGCCATTGAAAATGTATGGTACAAAATAATTTTACTTTTCTGATGGCTAACATGTTATTTATTTAAAGTCATTTTTCTGTTTATTTCATGTGATATTCAAATTTTTTGAGACTCTGATTTTGCAGTTTTCAGAGGCTGCAAGCCATAATCATCAGAATTTTAACAAATAAAAGCTTGAATTGTCTTCTAATGCATATTGTGAATATAGTCATTTCACCTTTTACATCGAATTACTTCAATGATGAACTTTTTAACAATATTCAAATTTTCTGAGGATTACCTATCGGATCGGATGTTCTGAATGAGTTGAACATTTGTAAAATTTGAAGTTTAATTGGTTTGAACCGTTTAAGAAAATTTCATGTTTTAGAACGCAAACATGAAAATAAATCATAGAATTGTGGTGCAAAATGTTGTTTTGTTTTGAGTTCCCTTCTGATGCATCATGTTCAACTTTGGAAGTGCCACAGAAAAAATGATTTTACATTGTCCCTCAATGTATCCTTTTTTTTAATGTGATTTTAAACTTCGCCCCATATATCTACACCAGGTGAGGCACAAAGCCACATGCAAAGTGTATGCCATGAAGTTGCTGAGCAAGTTTGAGATGATCAAACGGTCAGACTCTGCTTTCTTTTGGGAGGAGAGGGACATCATGGCTTTTGCCAATAGCTCCTGGGTGGTGCAGGTCGGTCCCAACTGCTTAACATCATCACTCTTTTGTAACCACTCAATGGCAAAAATAATCATTATCTCACACAAACTCAAACGTTGTCCTTCTTTCAGCTTTTCTTTGCATTCCAAGATGACCGCTACCTCTACATGGTGATGGAATACATGCCCGGTGGGGACTTGGTCAATCTAATGAGCAATTACGACGTCCCGGAGAAGTGGGCTCGCTTTTATACAGCCGAGGTGGTGCTGGCGCTGGATGGTATCCATGCCATGGGCTTCATTCATAGGTATCAACAGCTCTTTGTCTTTTAATTTTCATTAACAACAGAAATTATTGTGAACAACAGCATTTCAAGGCATTTTTTTTATCGTAAAGAACAGAAAATAAGAGTTGCCATTGGTTTAAGTTGCAGCGTGAGCAGGTTGTGACATTAAAAGTCTAACATATATTCAAAGATCAAGAAAGATTTTAATGGAGGGCAAGCAGCGCAAATGAATTACAATGCCTGACCTGATGTTGTTAATGAGTACTAATGATGATCTTCCGTTATTTTGGCACAGTGTCTGTCACAATGTTTTGGATTCCATTGTACTCCAATTTATCAATCCAGTGTTGTGCCTTTTTATTTTTACCAAAAGCATCACCACTGCATAGGATGCTATTTGTAGGAAACGAGGAGCAAGCCCATTGTTGTTAATCATCAATTCTTTGCAAATTCCAAAAGTAATTGGCACTCCCTTTGAAGTGATTATAACTAACTATAATAATAGTTTAAGCAACTGCTTTGTTATCCTCACGAGAGCCGGTGCGAGAGAGTGGCGACGTGTTGAGCAATACAGAGTCCTACCTTTGTAATGATTGTATAATTATCAGTTATGTTTTATAAAACTAGGGATGCATCTGGGCTGCGCCCTTGCGCCATTTACGCATTTTGACAGCCACTGGCTCAACTTTGTAATTTCACGGTGCCAGCACCGGCGCACGTCTATTACGATTGGGGCATATTGCTACATGATCTGTGCGACATAAGACATCTGTTAAAATAGCTAACGAAACAAATTTAGTGAAACGGCAATTGAAAACTTTGTTTTCCTTCCGAAGTTTTATGTTTCGTCGTGATCTGCCGGAAACTGCCTAAAGAGATACATTGATACCTTGGCTTACAAACTTAATTGGTTCCCAGAAAGTGTGTAAGGCGAAAAGTGTGTATTCCAAACATTAATTTCTCAGAGGAAACCATTAAAATGAGAATAATCCGTTCCCAGGTCCTTTTCTAACCACCCTTTACAACACAAACTAGGAGTTATCAGAACCCTCCAACATAGGGCTAAACTAATACCAACAAGCATTGAAGGTAGAGAAAAGGAGTCAAAACATATCAGGAGAGCACTCACTAACTGTGGGTACCCCCAGTGGTCATTCAACAAATGTCAGAAAGAAAGAATAGGTAATGAAACCAAAAATTCTCAAGATACAAAAAGGAGAGGAGTAGCAGTACCTTACGTTGCAGGAGTTTCTGAAAAACTACAAAGGGTCCTTTGGCAACACAAAATTCCTACTTATTTCAAACCGATAAACACGTGAAGGCAAAAATAAGTGCATCCAAAAGATAGGCGGCCAAATGAAAAACAAAGTAATGTAGTTTATTCAATACATTGTAAGAATGAAAATTGTAAAGAGCAGTACATTGGGGAGACTCAACAAATTCTCAAAAAAAAGACTTTATCAACATCGCAGGGATAATACGAGTGGGCCTCAATCGGCAGTACATTTGCACCTAAAAGCTAGCAAACACTCATTTGACGACAATGAGGTTAAAATCTTAGCGAAAGAACATAAATGGTTTGAAAGGGGAGTAAAATAAGCGATTCTCATAAAACAACTAAATCCTTCATTAAACCGGTCTGGTGGGGTGAGGTTTAATTTGGATCGTTCATACAAAAGCCTGCTTAGGCAACACAGCTTAGGAAACATTCGTAATGCTGATGAGGTAATACCGGTGGGAGTGGGGCAAACAGGCCAGTCATTAGTCAGGAATGTAGGAACAATCAGTGGGGCCACAGGGAGTGGTCCTCTGCTCACCCCAACCTGAGAGTAGGGACCTATCATAGCTGTGTCCGGCGCCGCCATGTCTGGACATTAGGGATATATAAATGGGGCCGATACGACCAGTAAGACTTTAGTTCGCTGACGAAGCCTCTTGGATAGGAGGCGAAACGTCCGACACCTTCAACAAAGTACACCTTCAACAAAGGACGGCTGAAGAAACCTTCTCATCGATGGACCACTCCTGTACGACTGAGAGCTTACACAGACGTATTGCTGCCAACTTTGGGAGAGACATCCTTCTGCTGGTACGTAACTTAGAAAAGGCCACCTTTAAATTAGCTGACTTAAAGAACCACCTCAGATTCAATCTTAGATGTAGACAGAGTCGGTTAATTCCGAAATGCTTGAAGCAAGCACCCCTGGAACCCGGATACTTAGCCGATAAAATGCAACAAAATTATACTAGGAAAATACTAAATTTGCGAATTAGGAGACTTAACATAGAGATAAAAAACAAACAGTCAGAAATAGAAACTTATTATCAGCGATTACAAACTAAACTTACCCACAAAATCTATCAGGAAGTGTGTGAATTTACTAAATCCGGATACATGAGGCACCACAGCAAAACCAAAGAGAGACAAAAGGATAAATTTCAAAAATTACTTTTACTTAAACAATCTCAGCTACTGGTAATCACACGAAAAATTAGGAATGAGCAGATTTCAAGGGAGAATTGGATCAAAAATTTGTCAGACAGAGATCTCTCAGAGACAGAAAAGGCTGTTCTAACCAAAGGTTTAAATTTCTCAGTAACTCCTAACACAATACCTACAATAGATTACATCACAGCTACGGAATCGGCTATTAAAAATAACAAACATTTGTATGCAGAGGCAGATGATCTACGCGTTAAATTATCAGCCCTTCTCAGTAGTGCCAAACTACCTCCGTCCAACATAACATTAGAAGAGAGAAAGGCGTTAACTACTCTACAAAAAGACAAAAATATTACTATTTTGCCAGCAGACAAGGGTAGATGCACAGTGCTTCTCAACACATTGGATTATGAAGACAAAATAAATAGGTTAATCAGAGATTCTAACACTTATGAGCAACTAAAACGGGACCCTTCCAATAGATACAAGAAAGAAATGATAGACTGTCTCCAAAAGTTAGAGAAAGGAAAACAGATAGACAATCAGATGTATTTTAGATTATACCCAGGAGAGGCCACGCCATGTATCTATGGCCTGCCAAAAATACATAAAGAAGGGTTCCCCCTCAGACCCATTGTTTGTAGCATTGACTCCTCTACATACAATGTAGCCAAATATTTAAAAACAATCTTAGCTCCGTTGGTTGGTAACACAGAATATCACGTAGAGAACACCACAGGGTTTGTAGAGAGGATCAAAGACCTTATAATGGAACCTGAGGAAACTTTGGCATCTTACGATGTGACTTCTCTCTTCACATCTGTCCCAATCCCAGCAGCAGTCTCAGTGGTGAGAACGAGACTGCTGGCAGACGTTTCTCTGCATGAAAGAACCAAATTTAAACCAGATTACATCTGCCAATTATTGGAAATCTGCCTTAATGCTACGTATTTTCAATTTAGGGAGACATTTTACAAACAAATGTATGGTTGTGCTATGGGCTCACCAGTTACACCCTTAGTGGCTAATCTGTGCATGGAAGAGATGGAGAAACAGGCCCTCGCATCCTTCCCGGGGACAAAACCTAGACGCTGGTTTAGATAGGTGGACGATACTTTTGTCATAATTAAAAAACAAGAAATTCAATCCTTTACAGATCTCCTCAACTCGGTAGACATCAACATTAAATTTACTCGTGAGGACATTAAAGAGAACCAACTAGCCTTCTTGGATTGTAAAATATAAAAGAGGACAGAGCGCTAAAAACAGAAGTCTTCAGGAAGGCTACACACACTGACCAATACTTACTTTTTGATTCTAACCACCCTTTACAACACAAACTAGGAGTTATCAGTACCCTCCAGCATAGGGCTAAACTAATACCAACAAGCATTGAAGGTAAAGAAAAGGAGTCAAAACAAATCAGGAGAGCAGTCACTAACTGTGGGTAGCCCCAGTGGCCATTCAACAAATGTCAGAAAGAAAGAATATGGAATGAAACAAAAAAATTCTCAAGATACAAAAAGGAGAGGAGTAGCAGTACCTTACATTGCAGGAGTTTCTGAAAAACTACAGAGTCCTTTAGCAACACAAAATTCCTACTTATTTCAAACCGATAAACATGGCAAAAATTAGTCCATGCAAAAGATAGGCTGCCAAATGAAAAACAAAGTAATGTAGTTTATTCAATACATTGTAAGAATGAAAATTGTTAAGAGCAGTACATTGGGGAGACTTAACAAATTCTCCAAAAAAAAGACTATCAACATTGCAGGGATAATACTGGTGGGCCTCAATCGGCAGTACATACTCATTTGACGACAATGAGGTTAGTCAGGAATGTAGGAACAATCAGTGGGGCCACAGGGAGTGGTCCTCTGCTCCCCCCAACCCGAGAGTAGGGACCTGTCATAGCTGTGTCCGGCGCCGCCATGTCTGGACATTAGGGATATATAAATAGGGCCGATACGACCAGTAAGACTTTAGTTCGCTGACGAAGCCTCTTGGATAGGAGGCGAAACGTCCGACACCTTCAAAAAAGTGCAGATGACGGCTGAAGAAACCTTCTCATCCTTGATGGAATGGATACCTTTTTGCTTAGTGTCTCAAGGAGCTGTGGGTTGTACATCTTAGAAGTTGTGATATTGCAACAGCAAAAGATCCAAGAAGACACACTAGAAACTACATTAATAGCTGGTTCTCTTCAAATTGTACAGATGGCTTGTGCGGGTTATTTGTGGAGCCTGATTGATGGGATATTTTAACCTTGCAGTCTACACTCTACCTTTGAACTATCAATAAAGTTGAAACGAGTCCAAATTCACTGTTTTCTATCCATTTTCTCACCATTTCACTTTTGTTGTTATTATTATTTTTTTTTCACTTTTGTGACATTTTTGTTTCAAGCTCTGTCATCTCCCTTGTGTGTGCGTGTGTGTGCGCGCGCGTGTGTATTTCTGTTTTCGTTACCCGGCCCCCCTCTGCGTGTGTCCCCTCCCTCCTCTACCACGGATCTCAACCAATCACGTGCGACTTTAACCAAAGACTGGGGGCAGGGAAAAAAGCCGGCTCCCACTTCAGGAGCTCCAAGAACGAGCTCGTTCGCGAACAACCCATCTGTCATGATCTGGTTGGCGACCAACGGGGGGCGCTGTCGGCCCCGCCTACACCTGCACAGGTGCTGGTCGTCCCGATCAGATTGGCGACCAGCGGGTAGCGACGTCAGCCCTGCCTGCAGCCTCGCAGGTGCTGGTCATTGACACTTAAAAGGACACCTGGCACGACCATCCGGTGCCGGTTCATTGTTTGTTTGCTGCTTATTTGCTGCATGCATTGTGTATGTGTTTGTTTAACCTTGGCGGACTTTTACTTTTGGTCCTCTTTTGCTACTTTGTATTTTTTCCATTCAGATGATTTTGATGTTTTGCATTTTGTTCCTGCTGACCTTTATTTTAATACAATTTGTCAAACAACCTCCTGCTCCCTCCTGCCTGCTTTTTGGGATCCGCACCCGCCATCACCACCTCGCAAACCGTGACAGAATGAACCGGCCAACCATCGGATCCCGCAGGTACATCGGACCCATCTCATTTCCACCCTGTGCCTGGCAATGCTACGTCCACGTTAGCGCAAGCCTCGTCGAGTTTGAATTGCGTCACTCGACGAGCCGCAACGTCCACGTAAATGTCCGGCCGAGACCTCCTTCCAGGTGGCCGTCCAGGGTGACACTGGGTGACTGGCATTGCACGCCCACGTCCAGCAATGCTGTCGTCGTGCATGACGAATTGAGTCTCATCCACGACGAGCCGTGCAACGTCCGCGTCAACGTCAGTCCGAGACCCCACTCACCGCTGGATCCCGGAGCGGCTCTGGACTGGTCTCGTTCCCCCGGAGCCGGGCAGTTCACGCCCACGTCGGCGTCCGGCCGAGACCTGGTCCCATACGGCCGTACGGGGTGCCATTCTGCGCCTGGCAGTTCGACGTCCACGCAGAGCCATGCGCCGTCGCGTGAACGTGCGAGAGGGATCGCACTCACGCCCACGACGATCCGTGCCGCGTCTTCGTCCAGCCCAGGCCGAGTCCCGTTCCCATCAGGCCGCCGCCCGTCGTATGCTGGAGAGGCAGCGGTTGCCCTCTCCACCGACCGTTCCCTGGCGAGTGGACCTTTTGGGAGACTGTTGGGACTTCTGGAAGCAGCCCCTTGAAGGGGGGTACTGTCATGATCTGGTTAGCGACCAACGGGGGGCGCTGTCGGCCCCGCCTACACCTGCACAGGTGCTGGTCGTCCCGATCAGATTGGCGACCAGCGGGTAGCGACGTCAGCCCTGCCTGCAGCCTCGCAGGTGCTGGTCGTTTAATCATTGACACTTAAAAGGACACCTGGCACGACCATCCGGTGCCGGTTCATTGTTTGTTTGCTGCTTATTTGCTGCTTATTTGCTGCATGCATTGTGTATGTGTTTGTTTAACCTTGGCGGACTTTTACTTTTGGTCCTCTTTTGCTACTTTGTATTTTTTCCATTCAGATGATTTTGATGTTTTGCATTTTGTTCCTGCTGACCTTTATTTTAATACAATTTGTCAAACAACCTCCTGCTCCCTCCTGCCTGCTTTTTGGGATCCGCACCCGCCATCACCGCCTCGCAAACCGTGACACCATCACTCATTGTGGCGCTCCGTGTATTTCCCGAAAAAATAGTTTGTATGCCAACATTATATTCACGCGAATTTAACATTCGTAAGGCGAAAAGTTCATGAGCTAAAGCGCTCGTAAGCCGAGGTATCACTGTAATTGAATATTCATTTACCCATGGTGCATTGCAGTATTTACATTGAAACGAAGGGAAGTGACAATTCGTTTCCGCAAACTGCTGTGAATGATTCGAATTTCGTGGATAATAAGAATTATTTCAGAGCTGTTGCACCGCATCGGACATCTTCAAAGAAGATATTTGTAAGTAGACACAAATAAGCTAGGTCTGTTCTCTTTGTCTCCTCTGTTATACCATAGAATATCAAAATAGCAAGGGATTGATTGTTTAGTGACTAAAGAAAATATTTTATGTATGCATGAATTATTTGACTAAAAGTAAAATATTTTATGTATTAGAAAAATAGATTTTAGTCAATGTTTTTTTGTATAAGCAATGTAGAAATATACTCCAATTAATGTATTTTGGTTTATTTCAATCAATTTTTGAATACTAAGGCAGTCGAGTTCAATCGGGCCCATCCTTTTTCAGACACAAGGGGGCCAACTGGCCCCCTTTTTAAATTTCCCAGATGCATCCCTGAAACTATTTCACAGCATTCTTCATCCCCAGGCTGCTGAATTACATTTGCCAATTAGTTTACGGATCTACATACGTAATATACAGATACAATGGACACCAAGTCAAAAGCATGTACTTCTTTGTCAAACAGAAGCACTTTTGTGACTCAAATGGTGGTTAGGCACCGCAGATGCTCAACTGTTTGAATCCAAACAATGAGAACATCCACTTCTCACAGTAGGCCCTGTCTAAATAAAGGTTTATTTTGCAGGGATGTGAAGCCTGACAACATGTTGTTGGACAAAGCGGGCCACTTAAAACTGGCAGATTTTGGCACCTGTATGAAAATGAACAAGGTATTGAATTTGTGTTGAATTTGAATAATATACTGGATTTATTTAGCAAAGAAACCTGTTAAATATTTGCCGTCTACACTTTTAGGATGGAATGGTACGATGCGACACGGCGGTAGGAACACCGGACTACATTTCGCCTGAGGTACTGAAATCCCAAGGAGGAGATGGCTACTACGGCAGGGAGTGCGACTGGTGGTCGGTGGGAGTGTTTCTGTATGAAATGCTAGTTGGTGAGTCACTGCGACAGATTCACCAAGTAGAAAACCCATAGCATTTGTTAATTGTAATTTACTAATTTGCTCTTTCAGGTGACACACCCTTTTATGCAGACTCGTTGGTCGGCACCTACAGCAAAATAATGAACCACAAAAACGCACTGACCTTCCCCGACGACAGCGACATCTCCAATGATGCCAAGAACCTTATCTGTGCCTTCCTTACAGACCGGTAATGTTCCAGAACACACAAGTGTGGGATCTAATACTGAAGCACACACACACATTCCTCCCTGTTTAGGATAATGGAATACATAAAAAGAACACTCGGACATCCGCCCCATTTTAAGTTTCAACACTGACAACAGCGTCTGAAACTCATGACAAAAAGTTACCGGACACCAGGGCAGACAACTCCTGGCCGGCCATAAAGTTGCCTGCCCCATTTTTCACAATTTGAAACACAATAATACGACTACTCGCAAAAAAAAACATTGTTGCAAAGTTTCTTCAGCCGTCATCTGTACAAAAGTGAAGGTTTCGGACGTTTCGCCTCCTATCCAAGAGGCTTCGTCAGCGCTGACGAAGCCTCTTGTCCGAAAACCTTCACTTTTGTACAGATGACGGCTGAAGAAACCTTCTCATCGATGGACCACTCCTGTACGACTGAGAGCTTACACAGACGCATTGTTGCAAAGTATTAAGGATTAGTGATATGTCGTTCGCGAACGAGCCGGTTCTTAGAGCCGGATCTCTGAAGTGAACGAAGAGAGCCGGTTCCTAACAAGGAGCCGGAAATGGGAGCAAACTTTTTTTTGTCCCCAATTCCCCGCCTCCGGGCTTCGGTTAAAGCCGCATGTGATTGGTCGATATCCGTGGTAGAGGAGGGAGGGGAGAATTACAGACACACGCAGCAGTGAGGAGAGGGGGGGGGGTAGACAGGTGGACAAATGTTAACACATTATGCTGTTATTATTATCCAATTCTTATCAATTTTACTAGTTGGTATGATAGCATTACTTATATGAAAAGCAAATTAGTGATACCTGATCATCAGACCAGCGTAACAACAGGGAACGTGAAAGTTAGTGGATGCTCCCTGCCCACATATAAATAAAGCCATACAAATAAAAATATTTGATATAGTGTAATTTTTACATGAGTAATTCGTTTTTTTCACATAATTTTACATGATTTTTGATAGTTAATTAATTTAAGCAACAAAAAAACTGAGGAGCCATTTGGGAGCCAAATAGTCGGATCTTATTTGTGAGCCGAGCCAAAAGAATCTCTGAAAGGAGCCGGAATTCCCATCACTATTAAGTATTGTTTTTATCAAGGATGTACCTACCACAAATGCTCCCTTGCTTTATTTATCATAAATATCCCTTGCTGATGACTTTGCTCCAGTTGGCCGTTTGTCCATACACTCTTCGTCATTTTCTACAATGCAATGTTTGCATTGCATTGTCTACTACAAGCCACGTGAATTCTTCTTGCTTTTAATGTGCATTTAATTTCTAAGCGCCTTTCAAAACTCTCAAGTACACTTTACAGTCATGGGATAATGTACGTTTACGTTTTCTAGCGTCATAAATTTTGTTAGCTTCTTTTGAATCTTTCTTCTGGGGCTGAGGTTCTGTGCATCTACTTTGGAAAATGATATGCAAATGCACAACCTTATAACGATCGGGAAAGACGGAAGCACGAAGCAGGCTTCTGATTGGCTGCCGTGCTGAGAGTGCAAATTGCCAAACGAACCGAAATTCAGAAATTTCCAAGCTGAATGAAGATTTCTGAATCGGAATACTTTATTCTGATTTCGAAATCTTCTTTCAAACATGTGCTTTGTTAAATAAAGCAAAAGTTCGATTTGGAAAAAAAAATATATATTTTTTTTTTGTTGTTTTGTTTTTTCTTGAAGAAGTTGTCGGCCACCCGGGCGGAGACATTTTGTAAGTTGTACACCCAGCGGAAAAGTTGCACGCACGGGGCGTCCAGGCAGAAGCTATTTCAGACACTGTTGACAATATGGAAAAAAGCAATAATAAACAAAACAAATGGTTTTTTTTGTCCCGAAATGTCTCTTCCCACCTTTGATTTTAATAATGGTAATCTCTTTTTTAATACGCTCTCAGAAATGTTTTTCTAGTTAACGTAGTTTTGGAGACGTTTTAAACATTAAGGCGATTTGGCAAAATATCGATTTGTAGGCATTTGTTTGTTATTCACACTACCACGACTCAAATCCGGCTGTTGCAATTGAGGGCAAAATATGTCATTGGTATGACCTGAATCATGCTCTGTAAATCTAGCATTTAGTCTAATTGGGACTGAACAATGTCAACAGGGAGGTCCGCCTAGGCCGGAATGGTGTGGATGAGATCAAGAAGCACCCTTTCTTCAAGAATGATCAGTGGACGTGGGAGAACATCAGAGACAGTAAGCAATAGGTCTTGAAACTGACCATTGACGGCGCATGGAGCAATAAATGGCAGACACAACATTAACTGAGACCGGATCAGGCGGAGATTAGAACTGGATCAAATCCTTAGCTGTAATGCACTGTTAACTGGGTTTATATTTAATTCTTGACTCAGCTAAAGTCAGCACTGTGCCGCAGCTTTTCCAAAGAGCCGGCCGGTTTTGCTCCCCGAGGAGGATATACATATCTATATGTTTTTTTTTTTATGATTAGAGTATGACCTAAAACAAAAGGGTTACAAAATTAAAACAAACACTTACCTTTTGTGTCTGAGCTTTGGAGAGAAAATAATGGCATTGGTCTTGGTTTTAAAGTCTGAGTTCTGTTTGCATATCGGATGCAATGTTGACAAAAAGAAAAAAAACTAGTGCTTCCGAACGAATTGGCTTCTTTTACTTTCGGCTTTTCCCTTTGAAAGGAAAAGAAATTAATTAGTTCGAAAGCACTAGTTTTCCGAACTAATTACCTGTTTGACTGATACGAACTCTTAGCTTTGCATTCTCAAGGAAAATATTCTCAAACAAATATGAAGGAAAAAAAGGAATAATACAAAACCTTAATTTTTTTTTCATCTTAAAGTGCAACAACAATTTATTTTCACAACTCAACCATGCAAGCAAGTGCAACAGTGACAGTTTAAATTCTTATAGTGTGGAAACTGTACACCTCCATACTGTACTGAATTCTACTTATATCTTTTTTACTGTCCTAGAATAAAGTGCAATTGTGCCTCCGCTACATTATAGGGGGCAGTGGCGCTCTCATTGGCAGAGTGTGGGGAAGCAAATCTAAGTCGCGGCGACATTAAGTATATACAGTGAAGAAAATAAGTATTTGAACACGCTGCTATTTTGCTATTTCTTCCACTTGGAAATCATGGAGTGGTTTGAAATTTTCATTGTAGGTGCATGTCCATTGTGGGAGAGATAAACTCAAAAGAAAAATCCAGAAATCACAATGCATGATTATTTAAAGGACAACCAACACCATTTTTTGTTTCCTAACTGACATCAGAAAAACATTTTATAGCATCTCAAATCCAAAACACAACGCAGGCTGATATTTTTAGTCAAGCGCCAAAGACCATTAAAATAACTTAAAGTTGCCCAAAACTGCCACGAATGACCTCAAAAGTGGAGAGATTCAGAAAGTCCCGCCCCCAGGTCGTGACATCTTGTCAGAATACTCCTTCACAAACTGCCTTGCTCCAGAATCAAAATAATGGCTTCAGAGAGTTCAGATTCGGAAAAGATCCTTTCTTGTTACTCATCCAGTTATGAATATGATTCAAATAGTTCTGAAGAGAAAAGCATAAGTGGTTTGCGATCGATTGAAGAAGTCCTTCCATATCAATTTGAGCCGTAAGTGATGAAACTATTAAAGGACACGTCATATGAAGCATATATGAAGCTCAGTGAATTAGCAATATAGCATCAACTTCGGTGATATGTGGCATATAAGGACATGAATAACAAATAATAGCTACAAAATGTCAACATCAATGCAGATTCTTTAATGGTTGTGCATGCAAAAAGTTGTTCAAACTTTCAAGATGAAAAGTTGCAGAGTTTCGTATGAATGGCCTTCTACACAATGGAGTTCATAATAAGAAAATTGTAGTGAATCGCAATTCACATCAAATCGAGAATTTAATCACGGGGTCAAGAAAAGCATTTGTGTTCGATTCAAAGAATAGACTGACTGTCTGAATCTCGTATCAGGTTTGACTGTCACCGAAGCGTCCTTTCGGCTACACCAAAGAGCTCGGTCCCCTTTCTGAAGAATGTCATCATCTTTGGCTTAGAAGAGCTCCATTTTACTTGTATACGTTCAACAAAATAATTTACGAGCTGGATGATCAGCCTCGAGAGGAGCAGAAACAACATGAGAGGATGACAACGGTTATCCATCGCTAACTCCGGTTAGCTCCTCTCCAGCAACTGAATGTTTGTCCAATCGGCAACCTCCACTATTATGACGATTGCTCTCCTTCACCACTGGAAGCAACTTTCTACCCATTGTCAGGCTGAGAAGATGACAGCGGTTATCTAAGCGGGGATTCGCGCACTCCGGGGAGGTCCTCGTTCGCCTCCGGCTGGCGCTCTACTGCTCTGGTCCGTTGGAAATGGCTGGTTTGTCCGCTGGGAATTTGTGTAAACGTACACCTTCTTTATGCGTGTTACCGCAATTGGCTGCGACACAACGATTCACCATCGCGTTATTTATTTAGTTTTCCTTCTAATTTCACGATCAACACGGTGTTTTCAGACGAAACAAAGTACCCAAAATGCACTGTGTATCGCTTTCTCTGTCAGGGGCGTTCCCTCTGCGACGTCACTTCTGGCATCTGCATCAACTCGAAAACAAGACTTCATGAATATTCAGCACGAGTTTTAAACCGTAAAATATAGCTTATATGCGGTGGAATCTTTGTAAGATAGAAGTCATTTGAAGTGATTTCACAAATTCTGGACGCAACTTGTCCGCAGGTGTCGGTTGCCCTTTAACAATTTATTTGTGTGATATAGCTGCAAATAAGTATTTGAACACATGAGAAAATGAATATTTTGTACAGTAGCCTTTGTTTGCTATTACATAGGTCAAACGTTTCCTGTAGTTTTTCACCAGGTTTGCACACACAGAGGAGGGATCTTGGCCCACTCCTCCACACAGTTCTTCTCTAGATCAGTCAGGTTTCTGGGCTGTCGTTGAGAAACGGAGTTTGAGCTCCCTCCAAAGATTTTTGATTGGGTTCAGGTCTAGAGACTGGCTGGACCATGCTAGTACCTTGATATGCTTTTTACGGAGCCACTCCTTGGTTTTCCTGGCTGTGTGCTTCTGATCGTTTTCATGTTGGAAGTTCCAGCCACGAACCATCTTCAACGCTCAGACTGAGGGAAGGAGGTTGTTCCCCAAAATCTCACAAGACACGGCCCCAGTCATCCTCACTTTAAAGCAGTACACTCGTCCTGTCCCATGTGCAGAAAAACACCCCCAAAGCATGATGCTACCACCCCCATGCTTCACAGTAGGGATGGTGTTCTTCGGATTGTACTCTTCATTCTTCTTCCTCCAAACACGGTCAGTGGAATTATGACCAAAAAGTTGTATTTTTGTCTCATGTGACCACAGAACTTTGTCCCATGACTCCTCTGTATTATCCAAATGGTCATATGCAAACTTAAGACGGGCCTTGACATGTGCTGGTTTAAGCAGGGGAACCTTTTTTGCCATGCATGCTTTCAAATAATGGCATCTGAGTATATTACCTAGAGTAACCTTGTCCTAGCTCTTTTCAGGCCATTGACCAACTCCTGTCATGTAGTTCCGGGCTGATTACTCACCTTTCTTGGAATCATTGTGACCCCACAAGGTGATAACTTGCATGGGGCTCCACTCCGATTGAGATTGACCGTCATGTTTAGCTTCTTCCATTTTTTAATGATTGCACAGTAGACCGTTTTTTTTTTCACCAAGCTGCTTGGCAATTGCTCCGTAGCCCTTTCCAGCCTTGTGGAGGTGTGCAGCCTTTTGTCTTTGGTGTCTTTGGACAGCTCTTTGGTCTTCACCAAGTTAGTCTTACTGATTGTATGGGGTGGAGAGGTGTATTTTGCAGCTAACGGCCTCAAACAGGTGCATCTGATTCAGGGCGATACATGGAGTGCAGGTGGACTTCTAATGGGCGGACTAACAGGTCTTTCAGGGTCAGAATTCTAGATGATACATGTGTTCAAATACTTATTTGCAGCTGTATCACACAAATAAATTGTGAAAAAAATCTACATACATCATACAGGGTGAAATGTACATGGATCACTTGGAAGAAGTTTTTTGCCATTCAAGTTTTGATTTCCTCCAGGCAGAATAAAAGTGGCCTTAACGAAAAAGTGTATTTTTTGCTCAGTGAGACATATATCTGACAGTCATCTGCATAGCGGTGGAAGGAAATATCATTTTTCCTGAGGATGGAACCCAATGGGAGCATGTAAAGTCAGAACAACATAGGCCCCAAAATTGAGCCCTGCGGAGCACCACACGTCAGAGGTGCACAGTACGTGACTCAGAGCAGCCAAGGCAAACACAAAAGGTTCAGTCAGAAAGTTAGAACCTAAACCAGTCAAGAGCACTACCGGTAATGCCCACCAAATGCTGCAAATGAGACAGTAGAATACTGTGAATCACTTATTAAATGCTACAGTCAGATATAAGAAAACCAGACACTCGCAATCTTCAGTGTCATTGCCCAGGCGGATGTCATTAGAAACCTGTAACTGGGATGACTATGTGCTACGCATCGTCTTGAAACCTGACTGGAAGAATAAAGAATAAAGCTATTCTTCACTTTAAGTTGATCCGTATTTCTTTCTTTTAAATTATTTTATATGTTAATAAGGATCAAGTGTTAAGGCAGGAGTGTATTTCAAACAATTTTATAAATAAATTATATTTATAGTCGCATGGGGGAGGGGGTGTTTTCTTCTTCCTTGATCGAAAATAATTGAAAACCACTGCTTTAAACCATCAGCAAAAGAAAGTGTCTTGAATCTTCTGTCATTTTAGCGGCTGCCCCAGTGGTCCCCGAGTTGAGCAGTGATGTTGACACCAGTAACTTTGATGACATAGAAGAAGACCGTGGCGAAGAAGAGACTTTTCCAATTCCAAAGGCCTTTGTGGGCAACCAGTTGCCCTTTGTGGGATTTACTTACTACAGCAATCAGCAGTAAGTTCTGCAGAGGTGTCCTACATTACATAGTATTACAAATACTGTCCATCAGGACAAGCATTAACTTACATTAATTGTGGAATGTGTTTTGTTTTGAAGTCCTCTTCGCAGTTCCTCTTCTGCCTCAAAGGCAAGTGACAAACGTAGCAGCTCCACAAAAGAGGACAAAAGTCATGTAAGTTACGCATCTACGCTTGTATGTACTCCATCTCCAACATTCTGTGACGTGTATTGCTCTGTTTAGTTGGAGAACCTACAGAAAAGAGTCTACCAGCTGGAAGAGAAGCTTCACAGTGAGATGCAGCTGAAAGATGAATTGGAGCAAAAATGCAGGTGAATCTCATTGTTTTTTCCCAGGTTACAAAAGTACAGTGGCACGAGACTTAAAGGACAACCGACATCACTTTTTTGTTTCCTAACTGACATCAGAAAAACGTATTATAGCATCAGAAAAACCCAAAACACCCAGAAACCCAGTTTCAGAAGGTCCCGCCCCCTTGTTCGTGGTGTCACACCAAAACGTCTTGCCTTGCTTGAGAATCAAAACAATGGCTTCAGATTCGGAGAAGATGCTTTCTTGTTACTCATCCAGTTATGAATATGATTCGAATAGTTCTGAAGAGGAAAGCATACATGTTTGCAATCGATTAAAGAATTTATTCTTTATCCACCAAAAAGAGGCAGAAGATGGCGACAAAGTCCATGCAAAGGGGATGATTAATTCCTTTTTTCCATTTTGACAATTTTTTGTCCGTGAATATCAAATAGATGCTCGGGGCAGCACACAAGGATTCACCATCGCATTATTTATGTGTTTTCCTTCTAATTTCGCCATCAACATGGATCAACACGAAGTTTTCAGACCAAACAAAGTACCGCAAAATGCATTCAGGTGATGCAAGGTATGTCCTTTCTCAGTCAGGGGCGTAGGGTAAGGACTCGTCACCAACTCAAAAACAAGACTTCCAGAATATTCAGAGTGAGTCTTAAAACGTAAAATATAGCTACATGCGGTGGAATACGTCGGTTGTCCTTTAAGAATACACCACATGGTTTATTAAAAAATATATATTGCGGCTGAAGGAAAGTTTGAGATAGGCGTCCCTGAACTGAAGTGAAAATAAAATGGAGAGCCACACTTAAATGTGTACTTTCTTTCAGTAAGTCGCATACCTACAAAATGTTCTGGAATTCACATCCCACTTTCGTTTGTCGCGCACACGGTAAAACTTTGGTAAAACAATTACTTTGTGAAATTCACACAAGAAAATATTTTATGTTTTAAAACAGTTGTGTGATAGTAATTTTATATCTTCCACTGTTAACTCTGTCATAACGCTTACAGCAGTAATCATCTTCATCTTCGTAATCATATATATTCATAACGTATGATGGCATGTTGTCTTAATGGTTTCATTTTAATCAACTTCCACTTTTGTCATGATTAATTTGATGATGAATTCTGCTCTCTCTACCAGGACCTCAAACACCAAGATTGAAAAGATCATGAAGGAACTGGATGAGGAGGTTAACATTTGCTATTTTGCCCCCTTATGTGAATTTCATCACTACACGATTTAAAAATAAAATAAACAGACTTTCACCGTCATCAGATTTGTCTTGCCTTCCATACAGTAATCAGGATTTTTGTCTTTCACAGGCCAATTTGAGGAAGAGTGTGGAGGCGAGTATGTCCCTGCTTGAGAAGGATAAGATTATGCTGCAGCATAGATTTACAGAGTACCAAAGGAAAGTCGACCAGGAGGCAGAGAAGAGACGTAATTTGGAGAACGAGGGTGAGGACAACCTGCAAAAAAATGATGTGAAGTTGTGATGGCATGATTATTAACTTAAGATTTCACATCATGTATCATATTCAGTGTCAACTCTGAAGGAGCAACTTGAAGACATGAGGAAGATTAGCCAGAACTCACAGGCCTCGAACGACAAGATTGCCCAGCTTCAGAGTCAGGTAACATGCCGCCCAAAAATCAGTACTCTTTATTAGTTTCGCAGTGGAGAAATTTACATTTACCAGAAGCAAAGTGACGAAAGTAAGAAGAAAGGAAGAATTAGAAAAACAAAATACAGGAGCTGCTGGAAAGGCAGCCACTCTCGCGGCGCCATCTTGAAGTCAAAAGAACAAAATAATATGACAACACACATTTGCAGCCATTTGACCTCCCCGGCGAACTAAAAACACAACCTCGATCCGATCTATCAGTCAGCTGAAATAAATGGTGCCATTTCACCACATTATAAGTAAAGACATGAAACAATTCTGTTTGGAATCAGTTTGATTACTTTGCTAAATGAGGCGCAGCACCATACCATGGTCCATAGGAATTACAGCCTAAGGATGTGAGTTCCTTGTGTTGAACTGAAGATGATTTTACAGTACTGTATGTGGAGATGTTGTTCTGGTAGATGTCATCGCTGCCCACTGTTGTGTCCATCTGTTGTGTTCATCTGTTGTAACTTTTCAGGCGTTAGGTGACATTTTTCTCCTTTCGTTCTTCGTTTCTTGTCACATTGCTGCATTATCCCAAGATAAAAACAGAAATTAAAAAACTGAAGTTGAACTGTACATCTCGCAGTAGTTTTGAACATCCAAAAGTATGTTTGCATAAAATAGCGTCCTCCCATTTGTCGCTAGGTAATTAAATGTGCATGTTACCCTTTGTGGAAATGGAATACATCTATCTGTATGTAAACAATTCAAAAAAAGAAAAAAACAATTGAATTTTGTCGTTCCCTTTGGTGCTAGCTGGGAGAGGCTAACGACCTCCTGCGCGCCGAGTCGGACACGGCTGCGAGGCTGCGGAAGAATCACACGGAGGTGGCCAAGTCCATGAGCCAGCTGGAAAGTTTGAACCGCGAGCTGCAGGAGAGGAGCCGTGCCGCTGACAGCGAGAAGGCCCAGTTGGAGAAGGAACTCCTGCTACTCCAGAGCACCTTGGACTCAGAGAGGAGGAACTACAGCCAAGACTCAGAGGAAATCCGTGAGCTGCAGGGTAATCGGCTGAAGCCGCCAATTGTGATTGCAAACATGCTTCCTTACGGTAACTGAATTTTAAAAAACAATTTTGTTACCCTCCCAGCGCGGATTCTGGGGTTACAGGAGGACAACAAAAACTTGAAGCTCTCCGTCTCCAAAGTGGAGCTGGAACGCAAACAGGCCCAGGAGAGAAGCAATAACTTGGAGAAGGTGCACTTCCGCAACATATTTATATATATATTTTTTTAAGAATATAGGTCTGTTAAAGGACAACCGACGTCTCCGGACAAGTTGTGTCCATAATTTGTAAAATGGCTTCAAATGACTTCTACTGGGCGTATTTTAATAAGATTCCACCGCATATACAGTAAAGTCTCGTTATATCGATATCGGTTATATCGATAGTACTGCTTATTACGATACTATTTCTATGAACGCAAGGAGAAGATTTACATGCCGCAGGATCGGATATATCGATAGTCTGGTTAAATCGATATTTTTTCCGACTCCCGAGAATATCGATATAACGAGACTTTACTGTAGCTATATTTTATGTTTTAAGACTCGCGCTGAACATTCAGGAAGTCTTGTTTTTGATTTGGTGACGAGTCCGTATGTGACGTCAGAAAAGGACCGCCTCCTCACCTTAAAAAAGACGCATTGTAGCGTCTTTCCATCACGTCAATGTATTTTGCTGTACTGTTTTTTTTAAACAATGTCTTACACCCAAAAGCCGCCGCAGAGGGAGGCGAACTCCATGGAAAGAATGTATCAGCCTGTGGAAACGGGCTGATTCATTCCTCACCGGAGCTGGTCGCCATTTTTCTGCCTCTTTTTGGGTGAGACATCCCCCCCGCCCCCCCGTTTGCCTCAAAATGGCCCAAATAAATTCTTTAATCGATTGCAAACATGTATGCTTTGCTCATCAGGACTATTTCATCATATTCATAACTGGATGTGTAACAAGAAAGCATATTCTCCGAATCTGAAGCCATATTTTTGATTCACAAGCAATGCAAGACGACTTGGCGTGACGTCACGAAATGGGGGCGGGACTTTCTGAAAATGCCCAATTCGCAGCTCAATTTTTTTCCAGATTTTAGACACTTTAAGTCATTTTTATTGGTGTTTTGCATTTGACTAAAAATATACTGCGCGTTTTGGGTATTTTAGATGCTATAAAACGTTTTTCTGGTGTCAGTTAAAAAACAAAAAAGTGACATTGGTTGTCCTTTAAGACTAATTGCAAGAAACACATATGTTGATGGATAGTGAACCTGTTTTAGCACATGCTCAGACTCCACACTTTAATTCATCCAATCGACATTTAACGTTAATATGTAGATGTTGCAGCTTTGGATATCAGTGGAGTAAAAATAGCCTCGGTCTTTATCATACTCTCTTCATATGTAAATAGTAGTTATATAATAGTATGTTTATTGTTCACTTTCTTCTATTTAAGGGAATATTTTTTTCTAGTTTAAGACGAGTATTTAGGAAACTATTACACCACATTGCCAAGTAATCATTCCTCCCAAATCATTAATGGTAAAATATATCCCCATCTACAAATAATGTGAGTTTGACCACTCATTCATTAGTGCAGTAGCTAAAATCAAAAGGAATGATAGCTCTGGTTTTGAAATTGAGTCCTGAAGTTCTTAAGAGTTGATTGTTGTGTGTCCCCAAAACCACACAGGATAAGAACAACCTCGAGATAGACCTGAACTACAAACTGAAAACCCTGCAACAGCGACTGGAGCAGGAGCAGACTGAACACCGGGTGACACGTGCACAACTGACTGACAAATATGAGTCCATTGAGGAGGCCAAATCGGCTGCCATGAACGGTATGCCGCAGTGCCTCGTTGTCTCTATCATGGAGCATACTTACTGAGTTCACATCTCAGTCTGTTTATGTATTGATGCTTGGATAATGGCTGGTGTAGATAAGATAATCAACAACAAATAATAATACATTTCATTTCTAAGCGCCTTTCAAAACTCTCAAGGTCACTTTACAGTCACAGGATAAGTTTTTGTTCTGTAGGTGAGCAGCGGCAGCCGCACGCGCCTGCATTCACTCAGCCCAGAATAATTCAAATAGATAGAAAGCTAGCGAGATAGCTAATAGCTAGCTAAATCTTTTTGTTATTACAAGTATTATTCATTCCCAAACAAGTGAGCTTGTTTGCCAATTGTTTTGTTTGAAAAGTATACTTGCCATTTTTATTGTGGTGAATAAATTGCAAAATGTGTTAGACCAATTTCTGCTCAAATTATGTCCATTAAGAAGAGAAACTTTCAGGTGCTTTACAATTGTTTCAGTACACCACCACATATTCAGTGAGTCAGCTCAATGAATGTACTGTTGAATACACACATGCACACACACGCTGATTTGTGTAAATGTTGAGGTGATTTAGAATTTAAAATTGTCGAACCTCACTGTTTGACGATGAGAACTAAAGTTAGCTTGCTAGCTTTCTATCTGTTTGAGTTATTTCCGGGTTGAGTGAACGCTGGCGCGTGTGGCTGCCGCTGGACTCATAACACCAGAATGCGAAGGATAATCATATAGAGAACAAATGAATGACTCATTTGTAGAGATGTTTGCCGTTTAAATAAAACAAACTACTAATGCTTCTCAACTAATGCTTTGTATGCTTCTATATTTCTTTTTCTAATCATCTAAATCTTCTTCCATCCCAGCTGTTCAGGTGAAGATGTCTGAGGAGAACGGGGCAAGGATGCGAGCGGAGAGCCGGGTGGTGGAGGTGGAGAAGCAGTGCTCCATGCTGGAGTTTGACCTCAAGCAGTCGGTGCAGAAGATGGAGCAGCTGATGAAGCAGAAGGAGAGGCTAGAAGATGATGTGAGTTAACGCTTTCCGGAGCGCGGCAATTAGTTACTATATCCTTTTTGAAACATTCACCTGCCTTCCTGGTGGTTCAGGTGAAGAATCTACGGATACAGGCAGAACAGGAGTCAAGCAAGCGCGTGATGGCTCAGAATGAGCTGAAGAGCCGTCTACAAGAGGTGGATCGGCTGCGATGTTCTGAGAAGCAGCTCAAGCAGGAGATCAACACGGCGTTGGAGAGTAAACGCTCTTTGGAGTTTCAACTTGCGCAGCTGACAAAGTGAGCCCTCTTGAAACCACACAGTAGAATTAAGTTAATGGTCGAGATATTAATGAATTTCCAGCCATGCATTTTCTATAGCTTGTATAGCTATAGCTCATTAGATTATTTTATATTGCACATATCGACACACAAGCATTAACACTCACATTCCCACTGATGGACACCTGACATTCAAACCCAATCAATCATGAGGAGAACTCTCCACAAAAGGGACACAGTTGAGAGTCGAACCCTGACACCGTAATCCAGATGTGCAAACTACCACCCTGCAGCAATGGACTGTGTTGTAGTTTATTTGTCATTGTTTCATTTGCTGCCCTTGCCATAATGCGCTTTACAGGTCAAGCTATCATTCCCAAATAAGTGCTATTATTTCGGTTTATGGTGCAGCTGCACCAATGCTGATCTGCGATGGCGTTCACTGGGATTAGACTTTAATCTGAGTGTGATTACTCGATTGCTAATCTTTTACGTGCCTGATGATTCTGAACCACTGATTAAAAAAAATGCTTTGATTTTGTTTACCAGGCAATACAGAGGCAACGAAGGACAGATGAGGGAACTTCAGGACCAGCTTGAGGCCGAACAGTATTTTTCTGTGAGTATCAGATCGGTCTAAAATCCTGGTATATATATTGTGGGACTATCCTAGAATGCTATTCTTCCCTTCCCCTGCAGACGCTTTACAAAACTCAGGTCAAGGAGCTCAAGGAGGAAATAGAAGAAAGGAACCGGCAGGTCCAAGAAGTTCATAAAAAAGTGCAGGAGCTGTGCAGTGAAAGGTAGGTGAGCGTGCGTCACAAATGGCATGTAAAAACCTCATTAATGGGTTCAATTGCTTTTTCCACCACTCCACACAAAGGGAGTCCCTGTCTGCTCAGTTGGATCTGACAGTGACAAAGGCGGAGTCGGAGCAGCTGGCGCGAGCGCTGCAGGAGGAACAGTATTTTGAGCTCAGCCAAGAAAGCAAAAAGACCATCACGAGACACAAGCAGGAACTCGTCGATAAGGAGGCCACTATTGCACGAGTAAGCAAAACACAGTATTTGTTTAGCTTGTGTTTTGTGGGATACGAAATAGATTATGTTGTTTCTCTCAAGCTTGAGGATTCCTGTAAAACTCTGACCAAAGACGTGGAGGGTCTTGCCAAAGAGAAGGCAGAGTTGAGTGAGAAGCTGAGCACTCAGGAGGAAGGTACTCATTTTCTTTCTTTCACATACAAGGTTTTATTGATTCTTTTAAATGAGACTTTGCATTGTTATAGTTAAAAACAAATCCCATTCTTGTGTATGATTAAGTCTCTCCGACATTCTTGGGTCAAAATACACAAACGATAGTGAATTCTAACGCATAGAATTTAATTTGGACATTGGTTGTAATCACGACATTTTGAATTTTGGTTCTGTGCAAATTTAGCGATTCACCCTTCAAGTACAATACACTACATATTGATTTATATATTGCTTTAACAACAGCTGAAGCTGCAATAAAGTGCTTAACATGGACAGGAATCATATGCAGGAAATAAAGCAGTCAAAAAGTTAGTAGAAAGCACCAGGGAGTGAAACCAAGATCAAGTCGGAATCATGCTGAGTCGAATGCCAAAGAGTACAGTTGAGTTTTGAGACGTGTTTTAAATATGAATCGTGAGGGGGCTTGCCGAATGTTCAGTGGCAGGTCATTCCAGAGAGTGGGTCCAGCAAATGAAAAGGCTCGATCCCCTCTGAGCCTCTGATTAGTTTTTGGCACATCTCATAATGTCTGGTCAGTAGACCTGATGCTTCGAGAAGCTATGTAGAGATTGATGAGCTCGAAGAGGTAAGGAAGAGCGAGGCCATTTAAAATTTTGGCTCCAAAGTAAAGCACATTACAGTAATCGAGGTGACAAAGGCATGAATTACTGCTTTAAGGTGCTCCTGAGAATGTTGAGGTTTTATTTTAGCTAGTTGCCAGTTGCCTAAAATAAAAGAAGCTGGATTTAACAACAGCACTAATTTGTCGGTCAAGTTTAAAAGTCACTGTCCAGTTTGAGACCGTTGGCTTCAGATAAGGAGCCAGGGGGCCCAAGTCAACAGGATGAGATGTACACGGGCCACTGGAACCAAACAGTATCACTTCGGTCTTCTTTTCATTGAAGTTAAAGAAGTTTTGTGCCAACCACGGTTTGATTTCCTCCAGGCAAGATAAAAGTGTCCTTCACGAGAAAGTGTCTTTTTTGCTCAGTGGGCCATAGATCTGACAGACGTCTGCATAGCAGTGGAAGGAAATATGTTTCCTTAGGATAAAACTCAGTGGGAGCATGTATAGTGAGAACAACATTGGTCATTGGTTGGTAGAGTGGCTGCCTTTCCTGCAGCTCATGTATTTTGTTTTTCTACTTTCATCATTCCTTTCATCACTTTGCTGCTGTGAAATGTAAATTTCTCTACTGCGAGACTAATCAAGGCAAATCCAATCCAATCCAAAATTGAGCCCTGCGGAACACCACATGACGTAGGGGCTTTACGTGACTCAGAGCAGCCAAGGTGAACACAAAAAGTTCTGTCAGAAAGGTAGGACCTTAAACACTAGTGGTAATGCCCACCAAGTGCTGCAAATGAGACAGTAGAATACTGCGATCCACTGTATCAAATGCTGCAGTCAGATCAAATAAAACCAGACACACATAATCTCCAGTGTCATTGGCCCAGAGGATGTCATTAGAAACCTGTAACAGGGAAGACACTGCCCCATGCATCGTCTTGAAATTTGACTGGAAGACCTCCAAGATGTTAAGTTCATCCAAGAAAGATTTCAACGGCATGTGCACCACTTTTTCAAGCAGTTTTGAGATGAAAGGTAGTTTGGGAATGGGCCTAAAATTTGACAGTACATCTTGATGAAGACCAGGTTTCTTGATCAAGGGTTGGGCAACAGCCTGTGATCAAGGGTTGGGCAACAGCCTGTTTAAACTGTTGGGGGACAATGCCAGAAGAGAGGATGCTGTTGATAATGGCTAAGACCGATGTGCCAATACCCGGGAGAATTTAAAACTTAAACTTAAAAAATATGGAGGAAGAGAGAAATATGGGGAAACCAGATGGCTTAGACTGGCGAGCCACATCCTTTAAAATGGTCAAGGACACAGCTTCAAAGGAATTTAGCACAGTTGAACACGAAACATTGACAGAAGGGTCGAATGTGGTATTTGATTTTGGGCACCTGCATCTTAGTGCTCGTGTATGTACAACATTTTTTTTCCTTGAAAAGGCTAGTGCATTACAATCAGGTGTGATCTATAAGCCAGAAATGATTGTACTATTTACTGCTGAAAATGGAATACACCTAATAAAATATGCAGCCCGCGCGGCCTGGCAGAGGTCATTAGTTCAAGACCAGGTACAGCCTCCTTGTGGCCCGCGTGACTTTTCTCCGGCTCTTCCGATTTCCTCCCACATTAAAAAAAAACATGCATGGCACTCCAAATTGTCCCTCGGTGTGAGTGTGAGACAAACTGGTTGTTTGTCTCTGTGTGCTCTGCGATTGGTTGGCAAACAATTCAGGGTTTCCCCTGCCTAGTGCCCGAAGACGGCTGGGATAGGCTCCAGCACCCCTTGCGAGGCTAATGAGGAATAAGCGTCGAAAAATTGATGAAATATGTCTTTAAAAATGGGTCTTTTAAAATGACACATTTGAGCCTTGCTACACAACCAGTAATGACAAATAAGGGGATTCTAGGTAGTTTTGGTACTTTTTTGTTGAAAGTATTTAAAATATGAACGTAACGCAATGTCTTGTGTGTTAATGTTGTGAATGAACGAAAGGATTAAAGCTTAACAATGAGGACTAAAGAGCTGTCATTTTGCCAGTTTTCAAACGTTGATGTGTTATGATTCAACATAGTCAAATTGACAATGCTCCGTGCCACTTGAAGATTACAAATAAACATATGCTGGGCGGCCCATTATGAATTTCAGAGTATGCTGCTCAGAAGGAGGAGATTGCAAATTCAATCAAGGCCAACTATGAGAAGGTCCTCAACACGGAGCGTACGCTGAAGACGCAGGTAACCATGAACCTTTTTTGGGGGTGAAAGACTCCTCTATCCTTGCTCTTAGCATGCTCTATTTGTGAATAAAGATTCATGTATTTCCCACAACTACAGATCGTCCATATTCGGTCTTGAACGAATACACATGAGAATTTGCAATCAGCATTATTGAATATGTTTAACATTCCCAATTTTTGGGAATGTTTTTTTCTAGATATGGAGAGGGGGGGGGAATCACTCAACATATAAATCAGACATTGAGTATAATAGCTGAAATTGGGCCTTTGATCATCAGTATGGGGAAAAGACTCAAGTCAGTGTGTGTGCACACGTGTGGAGGGTGCACACACACTGACTTGAGTCTTGTAAACACATGTAAACACAATGAGTTTGACATTTCCAGCCTGTTTTTGTGTCTCATAATCCATCAGGCGGTGAACAAGCTGGCAGAGATCATGAACCGCAAGGACATGAAGCTAGACCAGAAAAAGAAGGGAAGCACAGCTGACCTGCGTAAGAAAGAGAAGGAGAACCGCAAGCTGCAGCTCGAGCTCAACCAGGAGAAGGAGAAGTTTAACCACATGGCCATCAAGTATCAGAAGGAGCTGAGTGAGATGCAGGCAGTCCGTTCATGATTTCTTTATCTTATTTTCTTGAAGACATGAAATTATATTATTCAAATGCACCGTCACTCTCCTCCGCAGCAACTAGCCGAGGAGTGCACTTACCGCAACGAGCTTCAGATGCAGCTGGACAGTAAAGAGAGTGACATTGAACAACTGCGCGAGAAACTGAACGACCTGCAGCAGCGGATGGATAACTCCAGTATCACTAGCTTGCTGACGGACGAGACAGACAGCAACATCGTGGGTAAGTATGCGTGCGGGTAAGCCAACCGGATGGCTCTCCCGTGTAGTACTGAAGCAACGTACAAAACACCATTGCTGTTTGTTTGTTTGTTTGTTTGTTTGTTTGTTTTGGGTAGTGTCGATCTTTGAATTTGACTACATCAAAACCCAGTCAGCAATCCCAAAAAACAAACAAACAAAAAAGACAAGACAAGGCAAAATTAATATTTTGCTTTTTCTTTGGATTTCTGATGCCATTATTATTTCACAAGTTTATCAGCTGTGATAAATTACAGAGGACAGCGATGAACAACGGCTAGAAATAAAATAGGAATTCTTCAAAGCCATTGCATACTTGTGGCCCACAGTATGTTCAGTGTTATCCTGACCAAAATCATTTACATTATGTGAATTTAAAACAAATAATATGACATAGCGCTGGTCTGCTACATTAAAAGAGCAAAATAAAAAAGCTAGTACAGTGATACCTTGGCTTATGAACTTAATTGGTTCCCAGACAGAGTGTGTAACGCGAAAAATGTGTATCCCAAAAATTAATTTCCCATAGGAAACCATTAAAATAAGAATAATCTGTTCCCAGGTACCCATAAAACATAATTTTCTACTTTTTCTAATTTTCTCAGCCTTAAAACTACACAAAATATACCTTATTTTATCCCACTGCTGCGTTCTTGTCAATCATGTGGCTTTAACCGAAGAGTGGGGGTGGGGAATAGAGGACAAAAAAAGTCTTCCATTTCCTTGTTAGGAGAACAGGCTCGTTCGCAAACGACACATCACTCTTTGTGGCACTCTGTGTGTATCCCGAAAAATAGTAAGTATGCCAAGGTAAAATTTTCATAAATTTAACATTCGTAAACCGAATAGTTCATAAGCCAAGGGGTTTGTAAACCGAGGTATCACTATATATAAATTTGTATGTGGGACATTCGTTCGATAAGGTGACTTTTTAGTATAAGGATTTCTAATCCAGGTTGAAGCTTTCTTTCCCCCCCTTAACGTCATCTCCCAGCACTGTCACACACGTTTCCCAACTGTACACAAGCTTTCCTAATTCCCTCAACATACAAGTCTTTCGACTGATATCTCACACAGTCACTTACAACAAGTTTTATTTCATCGTCACTTTCAAATGTTTTCAAGAGACCAATCAGGTGAAAGTCTGAAGGGGGCAAGGTCTGAAATGTAAGGGGGATGAGGCAACGGTTCTCAGTCCATTTGATGATGGTCTGCATCATTTGGACTGCTAAGTGAAGCCTTGCGTTGTCATGATACAAGATGACTCCTTCTGACTGATGACCCCTGCATTTGTTCTTTGTCTTTCTTGACTTGCCTTAGCAGTTCACAGTTTTTGGAAAAAAAGTTTGAAAGTGACAAAGTCAAAAGTATTGTGAGCCACTGGCTTTGACATCAGTCAAAAAAAAATTACACTGAGGGAATATGGCAGCTTGTTCACAGATGTGAAAAGTGTGTGACAGTGCCTGGGAGATTACCTTGAAAAAAAGTAAGCTTTTATCTGTATTGGAAGTCCTTATCCTGAAAAATTTACCTCATTCATTGAATGACCCTTGTTTATTCCCCAAATACAATATTTAGAGGTACCAAAGCGAACCAGTTTATATGCATATTCACCAAATCCTTCCTGAGAAAAAAATTAATATACAGTATATACATGTTTTTTTACAAATTCAAGATATAAAAACACATTCATTAGAAACAGAAAAGGTAGCATTTCCAGAGATAAGTATACTTTAAAAAAAGCGTGCAACATACAATCACCACAGGCCCATGTTGACTACTTAGCAAATTAAATTTCCCACAGCACCGATTGGCCCAACAATGTCATGTGATCATCTGCAGCCAGTGATGGCCAAGCAAGTGTCATAAATAATTAACATGTTGAGTCACATGCGTCTTGCCCTGCGTGGTCAGAGACTTTGTCGAACCCCTGAGACCGACTCACTGAAACCTAGGACTCAATTCAACTCAGGTTAAGGACCACTGCTCTAGATGCTCATTGAATTTGGGTCTCAATTTACTGAAATCATGTGTTATATTCATTTGCATTCGACTGCATATTAGTAATGTTGTGCGTAAACGAATACAGTAAAGTCTCGTTA
Source organism: Hippocampus bargibanti (assembly GCF_051943395.1). Lineage (NCBI taxonomy): Eukaryota > Metazoa > Chordata > Actinopteri > Syngnathiformes > Syngnathidae > Hippocampus > Hippocampus bargibanti. The sequence goes on along the minus strand of NC_142744.1, from coordinate 21,156,552 downwards.
TATCGATATCGGTTATATTGATAGTCCCGCTTATTACGATACTATTTCTATGCACGCACGGAGAAAATTACATGCGCGCAGGGTCGGATATATCGATAGTCCTGGTTATATCGATATTTTTCGGACTCCCTAGAATATCGATATAACGAGACTTTACTGTATATCTTTGTTCATCAAGCAGTGAGCTTAGATTTGACTAAAAGTAATTATGGGTTCACTTTGCCTTTACTTTTCCAGTATGGTTTTTTTCCACCAGTGTAATGAGCAACGACAGATTCCATCTGAGTGTTCTTTGAAATGATGCCTTTGGATAAAACCCTCTCTCTCCATTTCCCCTTCACGTTTAGTCCACGCTCTTCCTCTCTTTGTAACTTCTATTCCTTTCCTTCTGTGAGTAACCGAGCGGATGAATTCCCCCTCTTGCCTGGCCTGTACGTGCTGCAGCTGCTGTTCTGTTGTGATGCTCATTCCTTTTTAGTGCTCTTCAGACATGAATTGAATCCAGATTTTAAGAATGAGGAGGAAAATGTTTCAAGTAGGCGTCACGGGGAAAATCAACCCCCACATTTTCTTGCCGATACGTTTTGTGCACTTCCACTAGTCTCAACACTGCATTCTGATGAATATTGCATTTGTTGGGTACCTGTCAGAATGTCAAGTAGTAAAAGCCAGTCGTTTTAGTCCATCTCACGGGGCATCCATTTTGCTAGTTGCTGTCAACTGAAAATGACATCACAGTTGCTCAAGGCACAGGTAACGAGCAATCATGCCTGTGATATAATTTTCAGTCAACAGAAGCTTAAACAATGGCCTCCCCCTGTGATGGACAAAAACAGGTGGATCTGGCTGCTTAACTGATATTCCACAAAAGCAATATTGACCAGAATACCGTTTTAGACATGCGGAGGGGTATGGAACATATTACTGTTCAGAAACATTTGGGGTTGAGTTTCCCTTTAAAATGGAATGGTTCCAATATTTGATGATCACCCTGGTTTTCAAATTCGGGGCGCTGGATCAGGAGCCTTAAAGTTTTTTTTAAGTTAAAAAAAATCAATGTTTTACACAGACACTTAACGCTTTGGTTTTCATTGGAATGCTGAAATACTGTAGCAATGTAACTTGGCCAGGAAAATCCATCCACACATAATATATCTCACAATTTTAGATGGTTTTACAGTGCAGGTCCATGTGCCCAATTTCCATTTACCATGGCACCGGTATCCAATCTTTTTTTTTCTTTATACTCATTCCATATACGTTTCTAGTAACATATACCCAAACATGTGAATCAACCTGTGTGCTAACACCCAATTGCACATGAGAACCTCCACAAGCACAGTGAACATATCAAGTCAACAACACTCCATAAATATGACAAATGTTAAATGTTGCATAGCATTTTGTTGACTTGGGTTGACTCTTTTCCCCCCACATTGATTTAAAGGACAACCGACGTCTCCGGACAAGTTGGGTCCATAATTTGTAAAATGGCTTCAAATGACTTCTACTGAGCGTATTTTACAAAGATTCCACCGCTGAATAAGACTCACGCTGAACATTCAGGAAGTCTTGTTTTTGAGTTGGTGACGAGTCCGTATGTGACGTCACTTAAGGACCGCCCTTGACCGTAAAAAAGACGCATTGTAGCGTCAATGTATTTTGCTGTACTTGTTTGGTCTGGGGACCTCGTGTTGCACCCAAAAGCCGCCAGAAGGCCAGATGAGGGCGTCCAAGCGCCATATAAGGAATTTATCAGCCTGTGGAAACGGAGGTGGCCACAGGAGGTCGCCATTTTGTGCTTCATTTTTGGATGAGAGATTTTCCCCCAATGTTGCCTCAAAATGGCACAAATAAATTCTTTAATCGATTGCAAACATGTATGCTTTCCTCTTCAGAACTATTTGAATCATATTCATAACTGGATGTGTAACAAGAAAGCATATTCTCTGAATCTGAAGCCAATTTTTTGATTCACAAGCAATGCAAGACGTCTAGGCCTGACATCACGAACTGGGGGCGTGATTTTCTGAAAATGCCCAATTCGCAGCTCAATTTTTGCAGATTTTGGACACTTTAAGTCATTTTTATTGGTGTTTTGCATTTGACTAAAAATATACTGTGTGTTTTGGGTATTTTAGATGCTATAAAACGTTTTTCTGGTGTCAGTTAAAAAACAAAAAAGTGACGTCGGTTGTTCTTTAAATGGTGCTAACATACACTCCATCAGCTATCAGTTGCATTAGTTTTTCCTTATTAAATGAGGAACACACATCTAATGTACCATAGTTAAACCATTTTGTTATTTTGATATACTAATTTAAATTTTCAGTATTTTGAAGGGAAAAAAATCTCTTTCTTGTGTTCTTCGGGCAGAAACAATACATCACCGATCAGTATATTTCAATAACATTGATGTGCTGGAGCCGTTCCGTGCATATGTTTGTGCCAATGTGAAGAAAGGCCTTATTTCTAACTGATTAAATAAGTTTTCTTCAATTTACTCCGTAGCAAACAATTTGATTTTTGTATCTTAAACCATGCAGTGTAAATCCAGCCTCAGTCCTGTTGATTTTCTCTTCCCTTTCAATTTGAGACTCTTCAGCTGCATGCCCTGTCTTATGCTCATTTATGTTTCCAATTCACAGCCTGAGCAAACAAGCAAATCGAGTGAAATTGTGTTCTAATGACGACAACAGTAGCGACTGTGGATTTTGTTTTGCACATGCTGAATTTTGTAATGTGTCGATTGTCTTCTTTTGCATGGGGTATCTTAACTCCTCTCTTGTTACCGCCTACGATGTGGAAAAGCTAACGCTGGCATTTTAATTAACCTTTTTTTGTTTCTTCCACCCAACTTAAGTTTTGCATGGCCCGCTTCAATGCCGCATCGCCATCCGGACGTTTGCCGTGAAATATTCTCCCATCTGCACTTTTTTTTTTACAGAATCCAGGCTGGAGGGCTGGCTGTCTATTCCTAACCGCACAAATATCAAGCGATATGGATGGAAGAAGCAGGTATTTTCACCTGGGCCGTATCTCAGGATTCGTTCCCATTCTTGGGCTCTTTCATTACTTTGTCACTTTTGTGTTGTAGTATGTTGTGGTTAGCAGCAAGAAGATTTTGTTTTACAATGATGAGCAAGATAAGGAGCAGTCCAACCCTTCCATGGTACTAGATATCGAGTGAGTCACTTTGAGAGTAACCGAACACATGTAGAATGTTAACAATGGCCTGGAGTTCTGATAGTTGACTGTCTCTTTGCAGCAAACTTTTTCATGTGAGACCAGTGACACAAGGAGACGTGTACCGGGCCGAGACTGAAGAGATTCCAAGAATATTCCAAGTAAGAAGGAGCCTTTTACTTTAACCACCCCCCTCTCCCCCAACATTATGTCTGATTAGTCTATCTCACTCTGTCTTTCTCTCTCTCTCTTACTATCTCTCTCGCTCTCTCATGCTCTCTGTCTATCTCTCTTTTTTCCATTGTTTTGCATTAAATTACAATTGGCAATCATTCTTTATTTGAAAAAAAAACCTATTTGAATTGGGACTATTCTATTAAGTATTGTACAGTGATACCTTACAAACTTAATTGGTTCCCAGAAAATGTGTGTAAGGCGAAAAGTCCGTCTGCCAAATGAACTGTACTATATAATAAAGGCGTTTTATTTACCCTTCTGATGGTCGTTGATGTAGTTGCCTCTTGATGATATCCCTGCTAGCTGCTTTTCGTTAATCCAAATCAACAGAAGTTTTTCAACCTCTTCTATTGCCTGAGACCGTTGGTTAGACAACACAGAAACACCCTGAACAATGGTCGACTTAGCATACTGGTACAGGGACACTAAGTCACACAAACGCACACATCGTTCGTGTTTTTCGTTGTCTCCTTCTTCTGCTCGACCGTAATTTTCTTTTGTGTCCTCTTCGGCTTAACACTAGCCAGTGGTGGGGTCTATTTTGGTCCCATAATAGCAAAAGTACTCCACTCAATAACAAACGCATCTGCAATCAACGGGGGTGTGGAAAAATACTCTGCAAGCCGCCGTGGCGCTGTTCGGCCGTGTGGTTTGGTGTTCATCCGCTGAAAACTAGTCCGCCAGCCACCGTGGCGCTGTGTGATTTGGTTCGTCCGCCGAAAACTAGGTCATATGCCAAGATTATATTCTTGAGAATTTAATGATCATAAGGCGAAAGGTTCGTGAGCCAAATGGAACTGTATAGTGCCACTTAGCAGTTTTTTTGACGACAATACTAGTGCAGCGTGTTCTACCGGAAACAAATTCCTTGTGTGTTCTAAATACTTGGCAATAAAGATGATTCTGATTCTGTTCGATTCTGTTCGTAAGCTGAAGTATCACTGTATTTATGTTTTTTAACATTTTTAAATATATATTTATACTGATATAATTATATTTTTGGGTGTTTATCATCATATTCACTGTATGTTGTCATTGATCGGAATCCCCGTTTTAAGGGTGGACAGAGTCTGACCCGTGGGTTGCCTGTGATCTACTCTGTTCTTGAATTTTTTTTTCCCTAATGTTGGCTGGTTAAAAGTACTTATATCCTTGCATTAAGTAAGATTGTTAATATGCTTCATTTTTTGACATAATTATAATACCTAAAATCTTTTTTTTTAATTGAATTATTTTTACAACCATTTTCCGATACATCTGAACTTTTTCCCCGGTTCATACACTCACTGAGAATAATATGGGATATTCAACAAATACCTGATAATGTATGAAATAAATGAATTGTTAATGTGACATATTGCATCAATTAGTATTACTAAATCACTCGTTATATACAGTATATATATATGTATATATCTTCTTTTCCTTACGTCTTTTCCCTTCAGGGGTTGCCACAGCGAATCAATGTCCTCCATCTAAGCCGGTTTTGTGCATCCTCTTCTCTCACACCAGCTACCTTCATGTACTCTTTCACAACATCCATAAACCTCGTCTTTGGTCTTCCTCTCAGTCTCCTGCTTGGCAGTTCAAGGCTCAGCATCCTTCTCCCGATATAGTCAGTCTCTCTCCGCTGGACATGTCCAAACCATCTCAGGCTGGCCTCTCCGACTTTCTCTCCAACGCCTCTAATATGAGTTGTCCCTCTAATGTACTCATTCCTGATCCTATCCAACCTGGTCACACCCAAAGAAAACCTCAACATCTTCAGCTCTGCTACCTCCAGCTCTGCTTCCTGTCTTTTCTTCAGTGGCACTGTCTCTAGTCCAAACATCATGGCTGCTCTCACCACTGTTTTATACACTTTTCCTTTCATCCTAGCTGAAAGCCTTCTATCACACATCACACCTGACATTTTTCTCCCGCCGTTCCAGCCAACCTGGACACGCTTCTTCACCTCTTTTCCACACTCTCCATTGCTCTGGACAGTTGAACCCAAGTACTTAAAATCCTCCACCTTCTTTATCTCTTCTCCCTGTAGGATCACTCTTGCACTTGGAACACTCTCATTCACACACATATATTCCGTCTTGCTGCGACTGATCTTCGTTCTCCTTTCCAGGGCATACCTCCCATAGAAATAGATAGGTAATAGAAGTGGCGTAGAGACGAGGTTGATGGCTAACCCGGACGTGACGTCACGAGTTGTAGCGTCCATAGTAACGTGGCTTGGTTTGGCATAGAAATAGGATAGTTTTGAGCGTATTTAGGTCTATTTAACGTATGGATGCTGTAAAAAGGAACAACAGTTGGGGGCCGCAATGTTTTGCTTACGGATGCTTCAACTACAAGCTGAAAAACAAAGGAATTTCGTTCAAGTGAGTGAAAATGAAATTTCTATAAAAAGAAAAAAAAAATCGTTTTGCGATGTTTTATCAACTAATTTTCGTCCTGTTTTCGATCTTCGACCGTGTATAAGTATGTTCTAGCTGTTCTTCATTAAAGAATTATATGTGCCGTGTTCTTCAAGATTGTCACTCGTGTTGTTGCTGCAGTTGGCCATCTAGCCCTTTTCGATTTGGAACACGAGATCATAACCCGAGATGGTATTGAGAACCATACCATAGACCTCATCAGAACCATCACTAATATCTTCCTATCTGTCCGTTTACACCATATCACTCGCCTACAGAATGATGACTTGATGAAGAGTTTTCTTCGATCAAAACTGAATCGCAGTGTAATTTTTGCAGGTCAATGAGGTTAGAAGTTTCAAAAAATTTCATCTCATTCAAGTCATCATATGGTTGACTAATTAATCAGCTTTCATTGTTTTACTGGCTGTGACAATTGCACACTCAATGTTGCTGTAAAAATAGTGGAATATCTTGTTCAAATTTCTGTGGTTGTATATTAACTGAAAAATTAGTTTAACAACGCCCCCAAAAAATGACATTTTAAATGATGAGAGTGATGAGGACAATTTAAATTTGGCATTATTTTTGAAAAATAATTATTAATATAAAAGTGTTGGACTATACACAGTGTTACCTAATCCTCTACAATTTCTGATTTAGTCCAATTCCAATCACCAATTAAGTATGATCATTCTTTATGAATGTTATTTTTTTCACGTTTGAAGATTGGTTACAATCACACTCAAAAGATAATTATACTATGTATTTGAATTTTCAATCTTAAAGAGCTGTCATTTCTATTATTCATAACATTTTTAGACTCTGAATAAATATACATCATTAGTGGTGTATTTAATTGCAATTGTATGTTTTGGATTATAAAAAAATTATAATCCAAAGCATATCTGATCTTGAAAGTTGAGGTTTTTGGACTTGTCCGACTTCACATAGCACCGAAAGACGACGTGAGAGTGAAGTAGTTGTCTTCTAAAACATATTTAGCCACAAAGTATTAGAATTTCGTAGAATACCGGAAGAAAATCGACGAAAAACGGGCAAAAATTATTCATATGGTACGGAACTGTGTCAGAGGCTATAACTCGTGACGTCACGACCTGGTGACCGCGGGGCGCAATGCTATTGCCTCCTTTGGGCACTTCTAAACCTATCTATTTCTATGATACCTCCACATCTCTAGTTTCTCCCTCACCTGTTTCCTATTCTCGCTACAGATCACAATGTCATCTGCAAACATCATGGTCCAAGGAGGTGTGCTGTCACACCGACAGCACACCTCACAACTGTCTTCCAGTCATGATACAAATCCTGCACCGCTCTGACATACTTTTCTGTCACTCCAGACTTCCTCATGCAATACCACAGCTCTTCTCTGGGCACCCTGTCATACGCTTTCTCCAGATCTACAAAGACACAATGCAATTCCTTCTGACCTTCTCTGCACTTCTCTATCAGCATTCTTAAAGCAAACACTGCATCTGTCATACTCTTTTTATTTATTTTTTTTGGCATGAAGCCATACTGCTGCTCACAAATGTTCACTTCTGCTCTTAGTCTAGCTTCAACTACTCTTTCCCATAGTTTCATTGTATGGCTCGTCAGCTTTATTCCTCTGTGGTTACTACAACTCTGCATATCTCCCTTGTTCTTAAAAATGGGCACCAGTACACTTTGTCTCCATTCTTCAGGCATCTGTTCACCATCAAAGATCTTGTTGAATAACCCAGTCAGGAACACCACTGCCACCTCTCCTCGTACATATATATGTGTTTTGTTATTTTTGAAGCAAGGGATTAATTATAAACCTGTGAACGTCAGATGATAAATTACATCTCAAGACCCCGCAATGAGATTTTGGACTTTAATGATGTATTATAATCTTCCTTTCAATGTGAATCGCCTTATGGTGCCTATGATTTGCTTTCAGATTTTGTACGCTAACGAGGGTGAGTGCAGGAAAGAGGCCGACATGGAGACGGTCCCTCAAGGTGACAAGAACTGCCTGCCACACAAGGGACATGAGTTCATCCCCACCCTGTACCACTTCCCCTCCAACTGCGAGGCGTGTTCCAAGCCACTGTGGCACGTCTTCAAGCCGCCACCGGCGCTGGAGTGTCGTCGATGCCACGTCAAGTGCCACAAGGACCACCTGGACAAAAAGGAGGACGTCATCGCCCCTTGCAAAGGTAACGTTGCTGATGTACTGCAAACATTTGCTGGTTGGTTCTACAGTGAACTAAACTCTTGTTGGATCTTGCAGTGAACTACGATGTGACCTCAGCCCGGGACATGCTCTTATTGGCGCTGACCCAAGATGAGCAGAAGAAGTGGATCGGCCATCTTGTGAAGAAAATCCCCAAAACACCACCGACCACATTTTCAAGAGCTTCACCTCGCTCCATGTCCACCCGGCCTGGACCCAACCAGTCCTTCCGCAAAAACCCTAAAAGCAGTACGGCAAAACTGAGGTAAAGGTTGAGCAGTTTTGTTTTTCAATTTATCTCTGAACCCCAAACATATTAATGTGCACTAGTAGGCTACATAATAAAATAAACGCTTCATTTTTTATGGTTTGTATGACCAAGTTAGTAAAAAGTGTTGTAAACTGTTTCAAAATATCACATTTTAGCTACTACATTTTGGTGAATCTTTTCAAACATGCCTTGGATGTTAATTATATTTCAGTAACCACTATTACTAATATTGAACAACCAAACAAACTCATACATACATACTCTATCTATTCTTATAGTGACAGTTGTAGTTGAGAGTTTTGAAAGGCACTTAGAAAAAAATGCGTTATTATTATTAGTAAATTCCTTAACTGTAGTGTCTGTTGAGGGATGCCCTACTTTATCTTTTCTATTCCAGCATCATCAACTTTCCAGATGCCACACATACTGTCATAGCTCCCACCCAAAAGTGTGATGGCTGTAGCATTTTTGTAATGATAATAAACAATGTTGGAATTTCCCACGTCGTCAAAGCGAAAGCTGATTTTGCGCACTCTTGTTAAATTCCACCGTTAACCTCAACTTTATGGAATTAGTATGGTACCAAAGCAACATTTGCATCATAAAGGATCTTATAGTTCCTTGCTGGTACCGTAGTTGTTGTTTTCTTTTTTTCTCTACAGTCAAAAAGCACAGTTTGTTTAAGACAGTGGTATTTATTTTGGCCATAATTTGAGGAATCATGGTATTCTGTAGCGTGTAGTTTGCATGTGCTGTTTGTCAATGTTACAACTTGTAAAAATACAAATTGCCCGTGTACCTTTTTAGCCTTTTATTACCGTTTTGTCTTTCAAGAAATACTCAAACTTAATGTACTTTATGTTTTGGGGGTTAGTTGAATGGGCTATCATTTCAAACCTGCTGTTGTTGTTCCTACCTATGCATTGAATGTGTGATGAAGAGAGTGTGTGCAACTGCCGTGTGTTTTCCTCCTCGCATTGGGCTATGACAAAGTGCTAGAGTCAAGTCACGTGATCTGCTTGCTGTCTGTCTCCCCCTGTGTTGTAGCCGAGCACAGTCCAGCCTCCATGCGGCAGATGCAACTTCCAGCACTTGTTGACAGGAGATGCTGCGCAAAAGTGCGGATGCGTGTTTTTTTCGTCTATTTATTATTACTTAAAATAACTGGGTGTTTCCAACACGAGAGAGTTGGTCCTCACTTTGTTGGTTGGCTGGTTGCCGCCTTGGGCTCACAACTGGGATTCTTCTGCTCTTGACACCATTGCTGAATTTACACTCCACGTCCAAATGTCCGATCCTGATGTAATGCCGATATCGTTTTTTTGGGGTTTTTTTTTGTTAGTTGTTTTTCCCCTTTTCAGGGGGTCAGCTGGAACTTATCCCAACTACAATCAGAACTGGCCTCTCACCAATCAATTGATGCACAACATCAATTCACATTGATGACGTTAAGAGTTAGTGCTTGAATTTGCACTGATTTTTATATTTGCATTGTTGAAATAAGGCATGCAAGCGATTGTGAAACAGACTTAGAGGGATTCTTTGTTGGCACATCACACATGACATTCATACCAGTTCATTGATGTTAGAGGAAACGAAGTAGCATGACTTAATGTTGAGGATCGATGTTGAACAAGCAATTCATCTTATTTGTATTAACATTTGGAAGACGCCAACCTGGCAATATCAGATTCTAAGTGTCGTTTGTTTACGCTGCCGTGGCACAGATGTGCGACTTGAGAGCAAAAAAGGGATTGAGTCACTTGAATCATTTGGTGTAAAATCAGCTATGTGTTAAGTGAGACTAACTGGTGCACAAAGGTTTTTTTTTGTTATTGTTTTTTTGTTTTGCTTTTTCCATATTTTACAGTGAGACACAAAAGCTGTTGAAGGGTGTTACTCTTGTGTGGGCTACTAACCACGCTCAAAGGTGTATATATGCTGTATATATATTTTTGTGTCTCCTTTACTGGACACCTGTCTCTGCTCTGTCTTTGCAGCTAACTGTCTCAACCATCGGACTTGTTTTTCCATGGACTATTCTGTACTTTCCCCTCCTTGTTCATCCTCAAACGTGGACAAAATGTTGATGGTGATATGAAACAAGATGCTGTGGACCCACCGCCCAATCTCCTCTGCAGCTCGTCATCACCATTTTGCTACAAGACAAAAGCGTCCTCAGGCCAAAAGCAGGAGTAACATGTGGAGATTTCTTTTTAAGTGGTTTTGCCAGGGCAGTGTATAGTTTTCAGGTACTGTCATCCAGGTGTTCCAGACGTGCCATGAGGGCTTGTATCTTCTGGGTTGGAAAAATAGAAAAAATGCCTCACAAAATCCTCAAATGCAAGCAGACTTCTTTTTACGTTGGCTAAATATGACTGATGCCTTCATCTAATCCTATCTGGCCTTTTTTCCGGCTCTTGTTCAATTATTACTCTCAAAGTCCATTTATCAGGATTGGAAATGAATATTGGGACGAGTATTAGATGTATTGAGTAAGGTTATTTTAAATCTATGCATTATTTTATTATTATTATTTTTATTGCTCCAAGCCATGAGGTAACTTCCATTTTAATGGCATATAGGAGTCCCTCAAACTTCCGTTGTTTTTTTGGGGTTTGTTTTTCTGGGGTTTGTTTTTCTGTTTATTTGGTGTGTGTGTGTGTGTGTGTGTGTGTGTGTGTGTGTGTGTGTGTGTGTGTGTGTGTGTGTGTGTGTGTGTGTGTGTGTGTGTGTGTGTGTGTGTGTGTGTGTGTGTGTGTGTATATATATATATATATATATATATATATATATATATATATATATATATATATATATATATATATATATATATATATATAATGTATTGCCTTACATTGATTCCTAGGTGAATGGTTCAAAAAGGAAAAACAATAAGTTAACAAATGTAAAACTGCACTGTTTGAATTGTACATTATTTAAAGAAGACTAAACAGGTGTAGCATTTGGAGCACCTAGTGCCTTAATAACCTTTGAATATTGACTTTACTGCCATATCTTTTTGTTTCTTCCTTTCTCCTTCCAAAACCAGACAAATGCTTCCATCTTTATTTTTTTTTCATTTTTTTACTAAATTAAATTGCCATATTTGTTATTTTCTTCTTTTGTTTGAGTATGTAGAGCAGGGGTGGAGAACACATTTGATCCGGACACAAAACATGTTAACAAACACATACTTGTAATATATAATAATTAGAAATGTCAAATTGATTGAAAGTGTTCCCCACCGCTGATATAAACTGTATATTACATTTTTGGGCATCTCATTTTGAATGTGTTGTGATGAAGTTGGCATGTTAAAAAAAAACGGGGGAGAAAAACGCCATATAATCAATTCATTTGACACATTTCGGGATAGTGTATTTAAACAATTGTTTGTCAAAAGCAAAGTGGTCCAGTTCCTGTTAATCCACCCCCTCTGCAATGTAAATAATGAGAGACATATGTGTTATGGAATTACCTCTGCAATCTTTTTTTCTGTTTTTAACCCCCACCCTCACCCATTCGTTTAAAAGAGGAAAAAAGCACTGGAACTCTGGTATACTTTAGTCTTGGATAATAAGTTGTGTGGTTTATTTGCGTTGGAGTCCGCACTGATGGATATGTCAATAAACATATCTTTATCATTCACTAGAGAGTATTTTCACTGGCGTTGACAATTATAACTTGCTTTTCTCGCACTGTATATACAACATACATTAAAAAATCTGACCTCTACATAATACATAATTCACTATGTTTATATTTATTTGAAAACAATATTAGGATTTTTGAAATAACGGATCGTTTTAATGTTTTAAAGATGATATTGTCACCCAAAAATGAAACTTTTGGAAAACAAAATGGTAATAGTAGCTTATTTTTTTAAGTTGGTGTCTATTAAAGAAAAAGTCGTGCATCTTTGAGGCAGTAAACTAGCCTATGTACAAAGTCTGTCACGTGGGCCAAATGCGGCCCGTGGTCCTTTTTCATCCGGTTCACAGCCTCCTTCATAAAATCAATCGCATCTGTCCCGCATGTGTAATTAAGACATTGGGCAGTAGCGCCGTTACCTGTGCTAAGTGCTACCATCTAGGGGCTCAATTAGAAACAGCACATTAGTATATGAGTACTGTGAGTACTGTAATTGACAATTTTCTAAAATGGTGACAACTAATGAGGAAAGTTGACTGGAGGGCCAACGGTTCAAGAATGGGTAACATTTGATCATTTCTTCACTATACGTAACAACTGTCTGTGCGGCCTGGTAGTCGAGTGGTTAGCACAGTGGCTTCCCAGTGCAGAGGTCGTAAGTTCATGTGGAGTTTGCATGTTCTCCCCGGCCCGTGAGGGTTTTTTCCGGGTCCTCCGGTTTCCTCCCACGTTCCCAAAACATGCATGGATTGAACACTCTAAAGTCAAAGTCAGCTTTATTGTCAAATATGCTAATATGCATGACATACAGCACAGATGAAATTAATGTCCTCTCGGACCCAGCGTGCAAGACATGCAAGGCACTTATAACGTGGCTAAAAAGACATACAATTGACAACAGACAATACATGTAATTTCTGTATGTAAAGTGAGGTAGTGACGTAAATTGTCCGAATGTGTGAGTGTGAATGGTTGTTTGTCTCTGTGTGCTCTGCGATTTGGCTGGAAACCAATTCAGGGTGTCCCCCGCCTGGTGCCCGAAGACGGCGAGGATAGTAACCCTCCACCCCGCTGCGACCCTAATGAGTATTATAATGGGTAATGGATGTGTCTGCCTCATTTGTAAAGAGACAGTGGACGTTTTTAGAGTTCAATGTAAGTTATTTAAATTAACTGCTGTTATATGTGAAGAATGTCTGCCAAGGTTGCCCCCTCTACATTTTTAGCACATCAAATCTGGCCCCCTTTGCAAAAAGTTTGGACACAAAATGCATGTGGCATTATCAAAAGAAATGTCTGTTGTCTCATCTCGAGGTTATGCACTTTCATAATACAGAGACGTGCTGTATTTTCTTTTGTACGGAAGAGGATTAGGGCCATTGAAGAAAAAAATAAGGTTGGCAAGATTCTGACTATTATCAGAATTCTGACTTTAATGTCCGAATTCTGACTTCATTCTGTGAGTGAGATTGTGACTTTAAAGTGATAATTTTTTCTTCAGTCTTAGAAATTTGACTTTAAAGTGAAAATTCTCACTTTATTCTCAGAATTCTGACTTTAAAGTGAGCTGAGAATAATTTCAGAATGTTCACTTTCAAGTCAAAATTCTAAGAACAAAGTCAGAATTCTTTTTTAAAGTAAGAATTCTGAGTATAAAGTCAGAATCTCGCCAACCTTATTTTTTTCTTCAGTGGCCCTAATCATCTTCCGTACTTTCGCAAAGGGCTTCAATGTCGAGGGAAAAAAGCTGCTTACAAGTGGCATTCAATATTTTGTTAAAACTACAGCGGTGTATCTTTTAGACCAGGGGTGTCAAAGTCATTTTTTGCCGCGGGCCACATTGTAGTTATGGTTTCCTCTCGAGGGCCGTGATGAATTTGGGGAACCCATTAGAATGTTTAATTCCCTTCAAATATTACATATAGAGCACACCGCAAATTAATGAATATAACTTGCTTTTCTCGCACTGTATATACAACATACATTAAAAAATCTGACCTCTACATAATACATAATTCACTATGTTTATATTTATTTGAAAACAATATTAGGATTTTTGAAATAACGGATCGTTTTAATGTTTTAAAGATGATATTGTCACCCAAAAATGAAACTTTTGGAAAACAAAATGGTAATAGTAGCTTATTTTTTTAAGTTGGTGTCTATTAAAGAAAAAGTCGTGCATCTTTGAGGCAGTAAACTAGCCTATGTACAAAGTCTGTCACGTGGGCCAAATGCGGCCCGTGGTCCTTTTTCATCCGGTTCACAGCCTCCTTCATAAAATCAATCGCATCTGTCCCGCATGTGTAATTAAGACATTGGGCAGTAGCGCCGTTACCTGTGCTAAGTGCTACCATCTAGGGGCTCAATTAGAAACAGCACATTAGTATATGAGTACTGTGAGTACTGTAATTGACAATTTTCTAAAATGGTGACAACTAATGAGGAAAGTTGACTGGAGGGCCAACGGTTCAAGAATGGGTAACATTTGATCATTTCTTCACTATACGTAACAACTGTCTGTGCGGCCTGGTAGTCGAGTGGTTAGCACAGTGGCTTCCCAGTGCAGAGGTCGTAAGTTCATGTGGAGTTTGCATGTTCTCCCCGGCCCGTGAGGGTTTTTTCCGGGTCCTCCGGTTTCCTCCCACGTTCCCAAAACATGCATGGATTGAACACTCTAAAGTCAAAGTCAGCTTTATTGTCAAATATGCTAATATGCATGACATACAGCACAGATGAAATTAATGTCCTCTCGGACCCAGCGTGCAAGACATGCAAGGCACTTATAACGTGGCTAAAAAGACATACAATTGACAACAGACAATACATGTAATTTCTGTATGTAAAGTGAGGTAGTGACGTAAATTGTCCGAATGTGTGAGTGTGAATGGTTGTTTGTCTCTGTGTGCTCTGCGATTTGGCTGGAAACCAATTCAGGGTGTCCCCCGCCTGGTGCCCGAAGACGGCGAGGATAGTAACCCTCCACCCCGCTGCGACCCTAATGAGTATTATAATGGGTAATGGATGTGTCTGCCTCATTTGTAAAGAGACAGTGGACGTTTTTAGAGTTCAATGTAAGTTATTTAAATTAACTGCTGTTATATGTGAAGAATGTCTGCCAAGGTTGCCCCCTCTACATTTTTAGCACATCAAATCTGGCCCCCTTTGCAAAAAGTTTGGACACAAAATGCATGTGGCATTATCAAAAGAAATGTCTGTTGTCTCATCTCGAGGTTATGCACTTTCATAATACAGAGACGTGCTGTATTTTCTTTTGTACGGAAGAGGATTAGGGCCATTGAAGAAAAAAATAAGGTTGGCAAGATTCTGACTATTATCAGAATTCTGACTTTAATGTCCGAATTCTGACTTCATTCTGTGAGTGAGATTGTGACTTTAAAGTGATAATTTTTTCTTCAGTCTTAGAAATTTGACTTTAAAGTGAAAATTCTCACTTTATTCTCAGAATTCTGACTTTAAAGTGAGCTGAGAATAATTTCAGAATGTTCACTTTCAAGTCAAAATTCTAAGAACAAAGTCAGAATTCTTTTTTAAAGTAAGAATTCTGAGTATAAAGTCAGAATCTCGCCAACCTTATTTTTTTCTTCAGTGGCCCTAATCATCTTCCGTACTTTCGCAAAGGGCTTCAATGTCGAGGGAAAAAAGCTGCTTACAAGTGGCATTCAATATTTTGTTAAAACTACAGCGGTGTATCTTTTAGACCAGGGGTGTCAAAGTCATTTTTTGCCGCGGGCCACATTGTAGTTATGGTTTCCTCTCGAGGGCCGTGATGAATTTGGGGAACCCATTAGAATGTTTAATTCCCTTCAAATATTACATATAGAGCACACCGCAAATTAATGAATAACTCGTTTTCAAGTCTGAAGTCAAGAATAATGACTTTTATTGTGGTTGACATCCAAAAATATGAAATGTTGGCTCACATTTTAGCAATCATCATGGAATCTAACAAGTTTGATTTGCTTTCGCGGGCTGAAAAAAATGATGTGGCGGGCCGGATTTGGCCCGCGGGCCTTGACTTTGACACCTGTGTTTTAGACAGTGTTCTGGATTTGAGGGGGCGTTGCCTTTTTACAGTAATTTCAAGGGGAAAGTGTCATTCGTTTTAGAAGAAACATGTATTTTCGACAACATATCAAGATGAATTGAGTTAAAGTCACTATTTTTTTCATGGTTGAAATGGCGTATTTGATGATATGGCCTACGTCAGGAAAAAGGCAGTGGTGTGGTTTTTAAATATATTTTTATGTTTTGGTCAGGGAAAAAAAACATATTTCAGCAATTATGACGTTTTGGAGTTGAAAATGACTTTTCCAGCAATGACATAGTTTTTGAAAAACATAGATTATTGTCGCTAGACTTGACTTTAGTTTGTAATTCAAATTGTTCGAAGTATTTTTTAGATGCAGAATGACGCCCGAGGCATGGCGAGTGGAAACCAGAGCTCATCGATAATTTCCCATGTTGCAGCGTCATTCTACTTGAATGAAGTTCAGACTGCGCTTAACTATAAGCCAAGTCAACTCATTGGCATCCCGGCGGACTGAAAAGAGGACGAAAACAACAATTTGGGACTTTGCAGCTTGCCAAGCATGCCGGTGTTTTCAGGTACGTACTCGTCGTGAGTACGAATTGTGAAATAAAGGCAAATTTAAAACAAATGCTCAGGCTTGAGCACTTCATTTAATTTAGCCTGTTAGCTCGGCTAGCTTCATGTGTGGTGAGCGTGCTAACTGCTACAGATTGTCTTCTACACTTTGGGGCATTAACATTGAACTCACACTCAAAGCCACTATGGTAAACGATGTATTTGACTAAGAATTAGCAAATACATGTGTGATGTTTGATGTTAAGTGCCGAGCTCACGAGCTGGCTACTTAGGGCAACGAGCTTGTTCTTGCTAACTCGGCTGGTTGAGCTAAACAGTTGAGCTAAACACTTTATTCCCACTTTTAGCATATTCGTGAGAAATCATTCTTGAATATGTGCTGTTTCGTGGGATCCTAAAAAGCATGCATTTAAATGTTCCTGACTCAAACTGGGCGGCACGCAAGTGCGAGTCGGGATGCTAACAAAGACAGCCGGGCCATCAGTTCATACATCGAGCTCATCATTTTAGGTTATGATGCTAACAATTGCAAAGTGTCTTGATTTCATAAATGGGGCACATTGATCGTTTCAGTGTCAAAATAAGCAACACGAATAGAAGTACGACCTGTCACACACACTATCTTAACATGTCAAAAAAACAGCCCCTCTTGCCGCCCTCCCAGACAGGTACTGACTCCTCACCTTTTTCGTGCTGGGACATTCACTAGTCGAGCGTCACCGCTTCTCAGTCTGTATGTGCTCTATCATTCACGGAGACTCAATTTCAACACTGGCAGTTTTTTTTTCTCAATGCACGTGCATGATTTAGTTCAATTAATGAATAATAATACGTGTTTTAACATAAGGCCATTTAGTTAAGCCTCTGTGTAAATATGATCATCACTGTGGCTGCCATTGCCTTTTTATTAAGCGTCTTCATCATTATGAAGCTCATAGAGTTGCTCATTCAGTAACCACAAGGGTACACAAGCCAGTGTCTTATTGTGCTGGCCCCAAGCCTGGATAAATGCAGAGGGTTGTGTTGGGAAGGGCATCCGACATAAAAGCATGGCCATAACAAACATGCAAATCAAACCTCTGAAGATGGAGGATACTGATTCGCTGTGGCGACCCCTGAAGGGAAAAGCCGAAAGGAAAAGAAGACTGTGTCATTGAATATTGTCTTGTGGAGCATACAGAGCTGCTGCTGATACAACATTGCTTTGTGAATAATTGACACTGTTTGAAAAAGTATAGATGTAGTATAGAAAGTATAGATGGCGACAAGTGTAGATGGCAACAAAGCCCTTTAAAAACGGTGGATCATAAAGTATCGACACTGTGCATTCTCAGGTATTGAATCATCAGCCCACAGTGCATAAACATGAGAAACAAAAATTATTCAACAAAAGTATTGAGTCCTCTCGATGGTTTTAGCCAGGTTAAATAATACACTTGCACAAAAAAGTCTGCGTGCTAGAACTGTGTGTAAACAATTATATTAAGTCATGAAAGCAATATTTTTATGGACAAAAGAGAGAAAATTGGTTGATGAGTCGTTATTAAGGAAAAGGTGTTGTGTTTTGCGAGTGAAGTGGTGTATGTTCAACAAAACTATTTCAACGTGGGGAAACATATTTTGATGTAATAAGCATATTTTCTATGAATTGGGGGTATAGGATATACATGCCATTTTAAAAGGAAATTTGTATTTTCAATCAAATGTGATTTTTTTTTTTAAATATTGCCCCGCACCCCCAAACATTTTTATTTAATGGTGGGGGAAGATTATTTTCTAAGCAATAGTCGTGCTCTTTCACTATTATTTTTAAAAGCAAAAAGGTGGCAATCAGAAAGGCTGTATGTCTTTTTTCCCCTCTCCAATTCTTCCATGTACCTGTCACACACTTCTGTCACATGTCACCAACTGCCTTCCCATACATGGGGCTGACTCTTGTAAACTTTATTTCCCACTGTATGTATCATACTTCGCTGGAGGACTACAACCGCACATTTTGTGTTCCTTCGTCATTCATCTGAGACCACTTTCCCTTTCTCACACAGTCAATGTGAAATGGGGCAAAGAGAAGTTTGACGCTGTGGAGCTGAACACCGAAGAGCCTCCCATGGTATTCAAGGCTCAGCTTTTTGCTCTAACGGGAGTGCAGCCGGACCGACAGAAGGTGATGGTGAAGGGGGGCACGCTCAAGGTAAAGCACATTGGCATCTGAAACTTTGTTAAAAGACGAGGCGACTAATTTCACTGATTCCAGATCACAATTGGAACTTTAACCATTCATTCATTTTCGTAACCACTCATACTTCACACAGGTCGCCGGGGTGCTGGAGCCTATCCCAGCTGCATTCGGGCAGTAGGCGGGGGATACCCTGCACCGGTAGCCAGCCGAGCAGAGCACACACACACAAACAAACAAACATTCCCACTGACACTCATACCTAGAGTCAATTTGTAGTGTTCAATCAGCCTGCCACACATGTTTTGGGACTGTGGGAGGAAATCGGAGGCCCCGGGAGAACATGCAAACTACACATAAGGAGGCTTGAGCTAGGGCTGAACCCACGACATCCGCACTGTGAGGTTGACGTGATAGACCACTAGCCGACCTAGTCACTGTAAATCCAGCATTAGTGCTTTGTATATTGTGTTTCTTGTTCTTGGAACAGTTGCCGAGGCTGCCTCATCCTTTGGAAAAAGCAAAAAGATGAAGCAACATGTGCATACTCTACTTTCCGTATTTTAAGTCCCACTTTTTCCCCATAGTTTGACCAGGGGCGGCATTTATACTCTAGAGATTTGTGTGTGAAATGAACACGTTATAATAATTTTTCATGTTATTTTCACAATGAACCGCAAGAGGGTGCTCTAGGCCTTCGTTGATACTTTCCAAATTGGAAGTAATTAATAGAAACAACTGACAATGACTGACATAAGCGACGTCGTGGAAGAGGAAGCAAAGCGTCTTCTGTGGAATTCCTTAAAAGTAACAGAGGAAGAAGAGGTGATGGGATTTTGTGATTTTTGGAGTGACACTCGTGGTTTGCCAAACTTCTTTATGCTCTGGTTATTTAAATAATTCTTAATATTGACAGGTTGGTTCTTGGTGTATTTTTTTTAATACATTTCCCCCAAAATGTGACTCATACTGCAGTGTGACATGTATTTTTTCCCTCTTTATTATTCATTTTATAGGTGGTGTGACTTTTACCCAGGACCGAATTCTAGTCCAGGAAATCTGGTTATTACAATTTTGATTGATGTTGCTAGTTCCAACTCGTTTTTGTGCCAGCTGATTTTGGTAAAATGTCAGCTCGCACAACATTGGGGACAGGGATGCTCCATTCACTTGTACAAGGTGACCCAAAAGGATGCACACCCATGAAAATGTCAATTGTGGCTTTGATTAAAAGGCAATTTATTTCAAATTACAACCACATGTTATTCAGTTTATGGAAGACCATTCACCAGAGTTTCAGCTACAGTATTTCTGTCAATTTTAGTCAATTTATGGCTTTGCCAAGATGTGTTTCAAATGTCCACCATTTCGTTGAAAGCAAGCCTGTACTCGCCTGACAAAGTTGTCAATCACTTTTACACACTCCTCTTTCAGGAGGCTGACCCAAAAAGATGCGTCGGACTGAAACTCTGGTGAATGGTCTTCCACAAACTGAATAATGTGTGGTTGTATTTTGAAATAAATAGCTTTTGAATCAAAGCCACAAATGACGTTTTCATGGGTACGCATCTTTTTGGGTCACCCTGTACTTAGATCTCTGATGAATTCATTGTGGTTGCCCAGCCAAATATGAATCCACGCTTCTGCTCCATTTCAGGATGACGAGTGGGGGAACATCAAGTTGAAAAATGTGAGTGTTCAACGCTTTAAATGAGAATGCAATAAGTTGAGTGTGAGACAGCGATACAAACATCTCAATGCGATGCATGTTTAGGGAATGACTCTGTTGATGATGGGATCAGCGGAAGCTCTACCCGAGGAGCCTGCGGTTAGGCCCATGTTTGTGGAAGACATGACTGATGAGCAGCTGGCCTCAGCTGTGAGTATGACACTTAACTTTGGCCAGCCAAGCTATTAGAAAATTATTAAAGTTTGTCTCGTGTTGGATTAATTCATCTCATTCAATCATTTGACTTTTGGAATTCCTGTGATAAATCCAACAGTTTTGCATGTAATTAAAGGACAACCGACACCTCGGGACAAGTTGCGTCCATAATTTGTAAAATCACTTCAAATGATTTCTACGGAGCCTATTTTACAAAGATTCCACCGCACATAGCTATGTTTTACGTTTTAAGACTCGCGCTGAATATTCAGGAAGTCTTGTTTTCGAGTTGATGACGATGCCTGACGTGACGTCACATTCGGAACGCCCTTGACCGACAAAGCGACACCCAATGCATTTTGGGCACTTTTTTTGTCTGAAAACACAGTGTTGATGGCGAAATTAAAAGGAAAACTACATAAATAACGCAATGGTGAATCGTTGTGTGTCGCACCAAGACTACCAATTGCGGTAAAACGCATAAATAAGGTGTTGAGTTGACACAAATTCCCAGCAGACAAATCAGCCCAAGGCTTAGAAGATTAGAAAGTAGAAAATTATGTTCTATGGGGACCTGGGAACGGATTATTCTCATTCTCATGGTTTCCTGTGGGAAATATTTTTTTGGGATAAACACTTTTCGCCTACACACTCTGTCTAAGAACCAATTAAGTTCGTAAGCCAAGGTATCACTGTACGTCCTAAAGTATGATTTACATGCAACATATATCCATCAATATCAACCTATCAAATGAAAACCTGGACATACTGAGTGTATGAAGTCATCCGAGTAAGTTTGCGATTCCTCTTCAGATGGACGTTCCCTGTGGACTTACCAACCTGGGCAACACCTGTTACATGAACGCCACTGTGCAGTGTCTGCGATCTGTGCCTGAGCTCAAGAGTGCGCTCCGAAAGTCAGTTTGTGAATGCATAGCTGGCTCTGGCTGGAATTCACTGGATGACAAGTGTCTCCCTCTGCAGGTATACCGGCGCGCTGCGATCCTCGGGGCCCAATGCGTCATCACAGTACATCACAGCAGGTAGGAAAGGAAATGGGTGGCACTTCAGCCATGCGTTCATTTGCACCAGCGTCTGCCCTCATCGGGTTCACTGGGAGTTAGCCGTAGCCTAGCGTACCCCAGTCGACTGGTCGGCAATAAATTGTGGAGAGTAAGCAACCCATGTATGGACAATTTTGTGTTTTTGAATGAAACAAACCTGCACATTTTTGGAAACTGGAGTACTCTGAAGAAAGTTCACACAAGCACACACCAAGCAAAAGTTCACACAAGCACGCCCCAGGCATGTGTAGATTTGAACCCAGATACCCAGACTACTCCGAGACTACTCCTTTGAACGCCTCGTGCTGAACCACCTAAAGAACATCACCGGACCTCTGCTAGATCCTCTTCAGTTTGCCTACCGGGCAAACAGGTCTGTGGAGGATGCAGTCAACATCGGACTGCACCACATCCTCGACCACCTTGACAACACAGGAACCTACGCAAGGATCCTGTTTGTGGACTACAGCTCTGTGTTCAATACCATCATCCCAGAACTCCTTATCCCCGAACTTCTCCAGCTTGGTGCGTCCCCCACGATCTGCCAGTGGACCCTCAGCTTCCTGACAGGTCAGACTGGGAAATATATCATCCACAACACGAAACACGAGCACTGGAGCCCCGCAGGGATGCGTCCTCTCTCCATTGCTCTTCTCTCTCTACACGAACGACTGCACCTCAACGCACCCAGCTGTCAAATTCATAAAGTTCGCAGACGACACCACAGTCATCGGTCTCATCAAAGACGGCGACGAGTCTGCGTACCGACAACAAGTGGAGCAGCTGGAGCTCTGGTGCAGCCGTCACAACCTGGAGCTGAACACGCTGAAGACAGTTGAGATGATCGTTGACTTCAGGAAACATCCATCACCACAGCTACCCCTCACACTATCCAACTGCGTGGTGTCAACCGTTGAGACCTTCAAGTTCCTAGGAATCACAGTCTCCCAGGACATGAAGTGGGAGGTCAACACCAACTCTATTCTGAAAAAGGCCCAACAGAGAATGTACTTCCTGAGGCTGCTAAAGAAGCATGGTCTGCCACAGGAGGTGCTGCAACATTTCTACACGGCTGTCATCGAATCCATCCTGTGTTCTTCCATCACCGTTTGGTTCGGGGCCGCCACAAAAATGGACAGAATCCGACTTCAACGGACGGTTAGGACGGCGGAAAAAATCATTGGCACCGCCCTACCCACTCTCGAGGACTTGCACACTGCAAGAATCCAAACTAGGGCGCGGAAAATCCTACTGGACCCTCCGCACCCTGCCCACCACCTTTTCCAGCTACTCCCCTCAGGCAGGCGCTACCGATCCATGCGCACCAAATCCAGCAAACAAACAGCTTCTTCCCCCAAGCCATTAACTCTTTGAACTCTTTGAACTCTTCAACAGTAGCCAAAATGGAACTGTATAGTGCCACTTAGCAGTTTTTTTGACGACGATACTAGTGCAGCGTGTTCTACCGGAAACAAATTTCTTGTGTGTTCTACATACTTGGCAATAAAGATGATTCTGATCGATGAGAACTTTATAAATCGGCAGACAAAATCAACTCTGAGAACATGAACTCAAGAGGGCAAAAAATGCTGAACATGCATGTCATGATGCTAAAAGAAATGTTAAATAATTTTGTGTGTTCTGGATTTTGGATGGGAGAAAGGTGCACATTTCTCCCCATCCAAAACAGTAGAGTTGGGCGACCACTAATTGATTTAGACTGATTGAGAAGGTGATTGCAACCACCTGGGAATGGCCAATTGCCGCTGGGACCTGATTGGCCAGAAGCTCAGGTGAAGCACCTTTAAAGCCAGCCTGAGCCAGTCTCTTGGAGGAGGAAGAAGAGGGACAAAGGACAACCTGGAGAGCAGTGTTACCTGGGGCCTGCCGAAAACTGATATCAACTTCAAATAAAGAAAACTCACAATACCCTTCCTGCATCTGGCTGAGTGAACTTTTATCCTCTTTCCACCTGCTTGCTGTATCGCCGCACGACAATTGGTGGCAGTGGTGGATGCTTCGGATGTTGGTCTCGGCGCAGTTCTGGTACAGGGCAGTGCTGGAGAAGAGAGACCCATCCTGTTCCTGAGTAGGAAACTCTATGAGAGGGAGAAGAAATACTCCACAATTGGTGGTAGTGGTGGGATGGTTTCACCCTGCATGAAGAAGGTGGGATCGTTACGCCTTGCTGAAGTGGAAAAGATAAGAGGAAGCCGAGAGGAAGAAGGTGGGACGAGTAAGAAGTTGTGTAGCACGGGCCAACCAAACTGGACTGAAGAGTTCTGAAGGGGATCAAGGAAACCAGAAGCTTGAGTTGCCCCAAGAAGATGCCGTTCTTCTTTTCCATGAGGCGTCTGACAGTTGCCAAGCCAAGGATGGAACTGAGCAGAGTGAGATGGAACCAGTGGTGAAGCCTAAGACTCAGACAAGAGGTGATGTTGATTGAACAGATCTAGAGATCAGATGCACCCAACAAGTAAGAATGGACATTTGACAGTCGATCTAGTTAACATTATCCTCCTCTGGGACCGCAGCCCCAGGGCGCTGACTCTCGAACATCCAGGCCAACGAACCTTCCTCCCGCACAAGAAACTCCCAAGTTGGGTTACCTAACATGCCCAACCTCCACAGTTTCATCATCTAAGACAAGCTGCAATTCCCATGGTTTCTGAACCCAGAATTCCAGAAAGAAGCGGAAGATGCAGAACGTCAGAAGCTGGAAGAGGATCTCCAGCGAGAATAACGGCAAGAATTTATCAGGGAGAGATTGGCACCCTGGACAGAAGGTGTTAATATTGTTGCATATGGGATCAAGTAAGCTACTGGCAAAGTGGCAGGGCCCATACGCTGTGACTAGGAGAATAGGACCTGTCACATATGACTTTCTCTGCCCTGACAACAAATGTTATTGCTGATTATTTGACAAGAATGTCTGAACTCTGAGGAGAGGGGGTGAATGATGTCATGATGCTAAAAGAAATGTTAAATAATTTTGTGTGTTCTGGATTTTGGATGGGAGAAAGGTGCACATTTCTCCCCATCCAAAACAGTAGAGTTGGGCGACCACTAATTGATTTAGACTGATTGAGAAGGTGATTGCAACCACCTGGGAATGGCCAATTGCCGCTGGGACCTGATTGGCCAGAAGCTCAGGTGAAGCACCTTTAAAGCCAGCCTGAGCCAGTCTCTTGGAGGAGGAAGAAGAGGGACAAAGGACAACCTGGAGAGCAGTGTTACCTGGGGCCTGCCGAAAACTGATATCAACTTCAAATAAAGAAAACTCACAATACCCTTCCTGCATCTGGCTGAGTGAACTTTTATCCTCTTTCCACCTGCTTGCTGTATCGCCACACGACAATGCACTTAAAAGGATAAATGACCATCATCTCTGGTAGTATAGGCTACACGAGTATTCCAATAAATGTGACCAGTAGCAGTAATTGTAGCACAACTTTAGATGTGGGATTGAGCGCCTTAACGTGTTTGTTGCTGTGGAATGAGGATCATTGACAAGTATGTTCAAGCGTATACAGAGCTGCAGCTACATTGATTAGTGCAGTAATGCTGTTTCAGTGCGGTGTGCAAAACGCCACTGTCGATTTGAGCTACTGAGAGGAAAGAAGTTGTTTCAAAGTCTCTGTTCTTTTGGGTGGATGTGGATCCATGGATGGCACGATGTGGAGTGTCCAGAAGGATTTTTCGTGCTCCTCTTGGTTCTTGGGGTATGCAAGTCCTCAAGAGTGAGTGAACACAATGACAAAAAAGAGACCTTTCTTTCTGATGCTGGTGACAGCTTGCTGATGTGTCAAACTGCAACACTCTTGCGTAAAGTCCTCTCAAGAAGGATTTTGTCAATATTGGCCTCCATGAACACACAATACCTTAATTTGGGGCTGGCATTGTCCCGGTATTAATGTAGTGTGTTTCATGTATGGCTGCGATGCACTTGATGACCAATTAGCGTTGTACGCCATTTGTGCCCTCCACATTGTTGCTTCAAAGGGATTTTTCACAAGAGATGAGATGACTTTGACCTCCCATTTGTGTCCTCAGCTCTGCGTGACTTATACGAGACCATGGACAAGACATCGTCGAGCCTACCTCCTATCATCCTTCTGCAGTTCCTCCACATGGCCTTCCCACAGTTTGCCGAGAAGGGAGATCAGGGACAATATCTCCAGCAGGTTGAAAAAATGCACTGACTCAAACGGCAACTTCATAATAATAATACATTTCAATTATAAGCCCCTTTCAAAACTCAGTCACTTTACAATCAGTTTTTTGTGTGTGAGCAGCGGCAACCACACGCGCCAGTGTTCACTCAACTGTCAAATAGACAGAAAGCTAGCTAGCTAGAGCTAATAGATTGCTAAAAGATTGATAGCTAGAACTGGAGCTAATAGATAGCTAATACCTAACTCGCTACAGCTAGTAGTGATTATGCCATATTGACATTTTAGAACATTTTTAAAAAATTAAGAAAATTGGCATCTTAGAAAATTTTAACAAATTTTGAAAATCCACCTTTTAGAATTTTTTTTTAACTGTGTTAAAATGTTGAAAAATAAAAATCGCCATTTCAAAAAAAAAAAAAATTAGAAAATTGGCGTTTTCGAAATTATTATTTTTTTGGGGGGGAATCCACATTTTAGAACATTTAAAAAATGTAGAAATGTCAATTTCTCTACTGCCAGACTAATAAAGGTAAATCCAACCCAAGGCGCACCGGCGAATAAGGTGCAGGGACATCTTATGAGGAAAATCAGGGCTTTTGAGTGTGCCTTATACCAGTGTTTGAAATAGCGGAGGCCCGGGGTGTACAACTTTTATGTCGGGCATACAACTTTCAAAACGTCTCAGCCCAGGTGGCCGACTTCTTCAAGAAAAAACACTTTGTTTTTCAAATAAAATGTTTGTTTCATTCAATCAAGCAAAAGCTACAAGCCAACCGCTACAAGCGACGTGGACTCCTCTTTCTTAGCGGCTTTCAAAACTCTCGTACACTTTTCAGTCAAGGTGTAGTCTGCAGCACGAAACAGGCTTCTGATTGCCTGCCGGTGCCGAGTATGCAAATTGTACCGGCAGCCAATCAGAAGCCTGTTTCGTGCTTCGGACTACACCGTGACTGAAAAGTGTGCTTGAAAGTTTTGAAAGCCGTTTAGAAAGAGGAGTCCACGTGGCTTTAGTAAGCAGAGAATGCAATGCAAACATTGCATGGTGCGCATGACGAACAACAGCAACTGAAGCAAAATCTTCAGCAAGGGATATTTACCATAAATTAAGCAAGGGGGCATATGTGGTAGGTACTTCCTTAATTTAATCCTTTATACTTCGCAACACTGTTTTTTTTTTGTTTTTTGCGATTAGTCATCTTATTGTGTTTCATGTTGTGAAAAATGGGGCACGCAAGTTTATGGCCGGGCAAACAACTCTGAAAAGTTGCCTGCCTGGGTGTCCGCTAACTTTTTGTCATGAGTTTCAGACACTGCTTCTACACCGGAAAATCCGGTACTTATACTTGTGGTGTGTGTGCGTGTCGCACATCTCACTCTCGTAAATTCCTTTCTTCGCTCACTTCAGGATGCTAACGAATGCTGGCTACAGATGATGAGAGTTCTTCAGCAGAAGCTAGAGCCAATAGAGCCAGAGACTCCCATGGAGGTGAAATGGGCACACGTGTGAAGCATTGTTGGAACAGAATGTGATTTAACAATTCATTTTATTCTTAGACTGACGCTGAGGGAGGAGCTGCCTCTGCTTCCCCAAAGAAGAACTTCATTGACCAATATTTTGGCGTCGAGTTTGAAACGACGTATCCTTTATTCACTTTGGATATCGACATACCATCCTTTCCAAGGATTTTTTTCCCCCTTAAGTCTTGTTCAGCATGAAATGCACCGAGTCAGAGGAGGAGGAACCAATCAAGGGTAAAGAAAGTCAGCTCCAACTCAGCTGCTTCATCAACCAGGATGTCAAGTATCTTGCGACAGGACTGAGGCTGGTATGTACATGATGCGGCCCACCGCGGTGTCTGTTCACCACACAGCAAATGTGGAATTGTGAGTAATTCAGCCATTTGGGCAGAATGAAAAGGAGCCACACTGGAGTGATTTGATGGGTGGGCTTTTGTATGGCTGCATGGCTTGGCTACACTCCAATGTCACCTAACTGCCGTTGCGTATGTCCACAGAGACTTCAGGAAGAAATCACCAAAATGTCGACCAGCTTGGACAGAAATGCTCTCTACATCAAATCTGTAAGCAACCACAACATTTGGGCCACTCTAATGACAATGTGGACATTGACTTCTTCATAAACACCTCTCGCTCTTCCTTCTACTTCAGCCAATCCTTTTGGCTCCTCGTCTGCCTCCTTTTGTTCTATGCCTCATTGTCCTTTTCCTCTTCTTCTCTTCAGCTTTGCCCTCCTTTTTTTCTTCCTTCTCATCATCTTCACCTTCTGGCTGTTCTTTTTGCTTCACATTCACCACCCGCTTTTTCTTTTTCCTTCTCCATATCAATCTTCTTTGTCCAGTTATTGTTTTCCCCCTTGCAGGGATCCCAGACGTCCACTATTTAGCGGAATTCTGCTATGTTTTCCGGAAAAGTGATATTTTCTATTTTCATATAAAAATTATTTTATTTCCGTACACAAGCGCTAAAACATTTGTTTTGAAGGGTGATAGGATGCTCAGAATACATACTGCTTGAGTTGGCATGCTTTCGTGTGTTTTGCTCGATGTCGGTTCCTTCCGTTGACAATCGGGATCGCTCGGGAGTAAAATACCACCAGACTGTGCGCGATCAAACGAGAAAACAAATATGGCAGCTCCCTTCCCATGCTTTTCGCCAGTAAACTTGCGCAAAACATTGTCACATTTTTGGTACTTGTATGTTTAATGTGTTAAAAGTGTAGACAGTGTAGGTTAGATTTACAGTGATACCTTGGCTTACGAACTTTTTGGTTTACGAACGTTAAATTCACGAGCATTTAATCTTGGCATACAAACTATTTTTTGGGATACACACGGAGCGCAACAATGAGATATGTGTCATTCATGAACGAGCCCTTTCTCCAAACAAGGAAATGGCAGCCGACTTTTTTTTATCCTCCGTTCCCCACCCCCAGTCTTCCAGCCGCACGTGATTGGTCAAGAACGCAGCTGTGAGGGGGGTGGGTTTACAGAAACACAGAGCTGCAAACATTAAATAGATGGGCAGATGAGAGAGAGAGAGAGAAAATGGATAGAAAACCGTGACATTTGAACTCATTTCAACTTTGATACTCACTCAGTGTAGGCTGAGTGTAGACTGCAAGGTTAAAATATTCCATCAATCAAGCTCCACAAATAACCCACACAAGCCATCTGTACACTTGATGCAAAAAGCTGTCAACCCAGCTAAACAGAACACAATTGGTGAGGAACTAGGTAAAATTATAATTGCAGAAAATTATTTAAGTTCACTGGGATATCGTCAAGAGGCAACCTGGAAGTTCGTCATCCATTGATGATTTCAAGGCTAGCCACGGATGGTTCGAGAACTTTAAGCATCGTACAGGGATTCATAGTGTCATTCGTTATGGTGAGGCAGCCACTTCTGACGATAAAGCTGCCAAAGCTTACAAGAAATCATTCCTCAAGATGGTGAAAGAAGAAGGCTACGTTCCTCATCAAGTTTTTAATGATGAAACCGGCCACTCCATATACACTACAGTTTATTTCTTTAATTACAATACCATAGCACATTTATTATACATAAAATAAGGTATAATGTGTAGTTTTAAGGCTTAAAAAAATAGAAAGTAGAAAATTATGTTTTATGGGGACCTGGGAACGGATTATTCTCATTTTAATGGCTTCCTATGGGAAAATAATATTTGGGATACACACTTTTCGCCTTACACACTCTGTCTGGGAACCAATTA
Source organism: Hippocampus bargibanti (assembly GCF_051943395.1). Lineage (NCBI taxonomy): Eukaryota > Metazoa > Chordata > Actinopteri > Syngnathiformes > Syngnathidae > Hippocampus > Hippocampus bargibanti. Next base: position 21,126,888 of record NC_142744.1, on the reverse strand, counting down.
AGTTCGTAAGCCAAGGTATCACTATATGGATTTTGTTTTGATGTAAAGCTTACATGCACGTGTTCCTTGTGACTGCTCGCTCGGGAGAGCACACAACTTTTCACATTGTAAAGATGTCGTGGAAGAGAGATATCCTACACTACAGTGATAGTGGAACTGTGACGTCTCTGAATGGAGGGATAAAGAATTTGTGAAATCGGGCATGGTTAGAAAACCAAGTCGATGCCCGCTTTCAGATTTCATATTCAAACATTCAAATCCGGCCGGGGAAACGCCTTTGCAGTCTTTGCGATGGAAAATTGAGCAACTATGGTGGCAACGGTTGGTTGTCACTCAAACAGCATTGTGAGGGAAGCAAACATACAGAAAAAAAGATTGAGAAAGCAGAATTACAAACTACCTGCTGAGTCATTCAAATTTATAAGTTCTTATTCTAATTAAGGAAATTATGATAGTGATTGTTTATTACTATTGACCTGTAGTATGCCATGATTTTAAATGACACAATTTTTGTTTCCTAACTGACATCAAAAAAATGTTTTATAGCATCTAAAATACCCAAAACACGGAGGATATTTTAGTCAAATGCAAAACACCAATAAAAACGACTTAGTGTCCCAAAACTACTTCAAAATGATCTGAGAAAGTTTCAGTTTCAGAAGGTCCCGCCCCCTTGCTCGTGACGTCACGCCAGGATGTCTTGCCTTGCTCTAGAATTAAAACAATGGCTTCAGATTTGGAGAAGATGCTTTCCTGTTACTCATCCAGTTGTGAATATGATTCAAATAGTTCTGAAGCGGAACGCATAATGTTTGCAATGGATTAAAGAAGTCCTTCCGTCTCATTTTGAGGCGTCTGGACTCCAATGCAGCGCCCAGAAAATGGACAAGATGGCGCCCAAGCTCAGTTGGAAATGGGATGATTTGCCTTCTGGGAATTTGTGTCAACTAGTATCAAATAGTAGTCTTGATGCAACACACAACCATTCACCATTGCGCTATTTATGTGTTTTCCTTCTAATTTTGCCATCAACACAGTAAAACACGAAGTTTTCAGACCAAACAAAGTACCCAAGATGCATTGTGTGTCGCTTTCTCGGTCAGGGAATCGTCAGGAATCGTCACCAACTCCAAAACAAGACTTCCTGAATATTCAGCGCGAGTCTTAAAACGTAAAATATAGCTATATGCCGTGGAATCTTTGTAAAATACGCTCAGTAGAAGTCATTTGAAGGGATTTTACAAATTATGGAGGTGTCGGTTGTCCTTTAATTATGATTTATACTACTAAACTATAAACTAACTTGAATAAGACCTGATGGGGAATCACCAACATTGGTGAAAAAGCTCTATCAACATAATAAATTGTATTTGTAGAATTATGTAGCATATATTTAATATGCAATCTTGCATTCATAAATTCATGGCCCCCTTGAACCCCGGCTGATCTGTTTCATATTCCTCTATTTTAGTTTCCCTTGGCTGGGATCCCTGCTCTTGCTCTTTTTATTCTTGTCAACCTTTTCATATTATCCTTTTTACCTCTTGCCAATCCTGCTGTGATGGAAATATTCTACTTGTTTCCTATGTGTTTGTTGCATGTAAAAAAAATGGAACACTTCTGACAAAAATGTTTGACCTTTTTGGTGCCCTTTTTTTGCCTGGCACATTTTCGTGCTTTTATTCATTAATTCATCTCAATTGGAGGAAGCCAAATTGCCTACTTTATAAAGAAGCAAGTTACGATGGCATTTTATGCAGTATGCATTTAAATAAAAAAAATCTGAAATTCAGGACTAAGTTACTTTGTCTTGGTCAGGTTTTTAAAAAAAAAAAAAGTATCATTCAAATTAAAAATCTGGATCACGCTCTCTTTGTCCTCTTGTCCTTGTCCTCAGTCAAAGTTGAGTCGCCTTCCCGCCTACCTAACGGTACAGATGGTTCGTTTCTACTACAAGGAGAAAGAGTCTGTGAACGCCAAAGTGTTGAAGGTGGCTCATGACCACAAGCGGTCGCTCGCCTCTTTAACCGTGCATCCGTTTTTCTGACGCTGCCTTTGCTACTCTCAGGACGTGAAGTTTCCCCTGATGCTTGACGTGTACGAGCTTTGCACGGCAGAGGTGCAGGAAAGCATGCTGGCCACCAGGTCAAAGTTCAAAGAGGTGGAGGACAAGAAGCTTGAGAAGCAACAACAGAAGGTAGAATCGTGACAGTCCGCTTTAAAGGACAACCGACACCATTTTTTTGTTTCCTAACTGACATCAGAAAAAAACGTTTTATAGCATCTAAAATACCCAAAACGCACAGGCTGATATTTTTAGTCAAATGCAAAACACCAATAAAAATGACTTAAAGTGTCCCAAAAGTGCCACAAAATGAGCTCTGAACTGGGGATCTTCAGAAAATCCCGCCCCCAGTTCGTGACATCACGCCAAGTCGTCCTGCCTTGCTCAAGAAACAAAACAATGGGCTCACGAAGTTCAGATTCGGAGAAGATGCTTTCTTGTTACTCATCCAATTATGAATATGATTCAAATAGTTGTGAAAAGGAAAGCATAAATGTTTGCAATCGATTAAAAGAGTCCTCCCATATCAATTCGAGTCGTCAATGACAGCAATGCCGTGTCCCAGAAAATGCACAATATGGCGCCCATGCTCCGTTGGAAATGGGCTGATTTGTCTGCTGGGAATTTGTCAACTAGTATCAAATGGTAGTCTTGGTGCAACCCACAACGATTCACCATCGCGTTATTTGTGTTTTCCTTCTTATTTCGCAATCAACACGAAGTTTTCAGACCAAACAAAGTACCTCAAAATGCATTGTGTGTCGCTTTCTCGGTCAGGGGCGTCAGGGGCGACGACCTTGGGGATCGTCATCAACTCGAAAACAAGACTTCCTGAGTCTTCAGTGCGAGTTTTAAAATATAGCTATATGCCGTGGAATCTTTGTAAGATACGCTCAGTAGAAGTCATTTGATGTGATTTTTACAAATTATGGACACAACTTGTCCGGAGGCGTTGGTTGTCCTTTAAACGACAAACGACGTCACTTTTTTGTTTCTTAACTGACATCAGAAAAATGTTTTATAGCATCTAAAATACCCAAAACACGCAGTATGATATTTTTAGTCAAATGCAAAACACCAATAAAAATGACTTAGTGTCCAAAATCTGCAAAAAATTGAGCTGCGAATTGGGCATTTTCAGAAAGTCCCGCCCCTAGTTCGTGACGTCACGCCAAGACGTCTTGCATTGCTGGAGAATCAAAACAATGGCTTCATATTCGGAGAATATGCTTTCTTGTTACACATCCAGTTATGAATATGATTCAAATAGTTCTGAAGAGGAAAGCATACATGTTTGCAATCGATTAAAGAATTTATTCCATGCCATTTTGAGGCAACATTGGGGGGAAATGGATCACCAGAAAAGAGGCACAAAATGGCGACCTCCTGTGGCCCCCTCCTTTTTCACAGGCTGATAAATTCCTTATATGGATATACCTCCTCAGGTGGCTTTTGGGTGCAACACAAGGGTTTCAGACCAAACCGTACAGCAAAATACACTGATGTGATGTAAGGACGCTACAATGCGTCTTTTTTACGGTCAGGGGGCGGTCCTTTAGTGACGTCACGTACGGACTTGTCACCAACTCAAAAACAAGACTTCCTGCATATTCAGCGCAAGTCTTAAAACGTAAAATATAGCTATGTGAAGTGGAATCTTTGTAAAATACGCTCAGTAGAAGTCATTTGAAGCGATTTTACAAATTATGGACACAACTTGTCCGGAGACGTCAGTTGTCCTTTAAGTGCGGATTGACTTTTGATCATATGGGATTTAATATATCGCTTTGTTATAGCCCAAACAGGAGACCAAGAAAGACATTTCGGACAAGGAGGTGAAATATGAGCCCTTCTCGTTTTCTCATGGTGAGTAGTGACATGGTTGATCGTCTTTCTCTCCAAATTAGCCTCACATTCATCGGGTTTGCTAGGCAACCTGTTCGCAGTGTACCCGACAGCTGCCCCGAAACATCTTGGATAGGCCCTTGCACATGCACCACCCTTGTGTGAATAAAGCAGTTTGAATAACTGAGCCATATACTGCATTTGTATGTTTTTATTGTTTCTTTTTTTAAAATCCACTAATTCTCATAAGGGTTGTGGACATGCTGGATCCTATCACAGCGGTCTTAGGACAATGGGCGAGGTACACACTGAACCGGTTGCCAGCCAATCAAAGGGAACACCAAAATGAAAAAGCCTTCACACTCACATCAACCAACCAACCAACCAACCAACCATGCATGCATTTTTTTTTTTTTTGCAATATGGGAAGAAACCGGAGAAAACTCACACAGGCACGGGGAGAAAATGCCAACTCCACAAAGGCCAGAATTGAGCCCTGCACCTCCTCACCGTGAGGCCGATGTGTTAACCACTTGTCCCAGTGCCACCCATATATTTTTACCAACCAACATATTTTGCTGAAAACTTGTAACATACATCAAAAATATTAATGGCAGTAGAATATTTAAAATGCGATCATGTTTTGTTTACAGATGTGGGTTCCAACAATAGTGGGTACTATGACCTGCAGGCGGTGCTGACGCATCAAGGCCGCTCCAGCTCGTCGGGGCACTACGTGGGCTGGGTCAAGAGGAAAGAAGGTAGGGTTGCAACATTCACATTGAAAACAAAAATAATGACATCACTGGAGCAAATATTGCATTGCAACTGCCATACTTTCTCCTCTGTGAAGGAATAAGAAACCAAAAGAGACCTGCTCACCCTTCAAAGACAGGGGACAAACAGAATATGAAATGCAGCGACATAGACAGATTTTGGCAGACAAAACAATGAAACAATGAGGGGTCTGTCATCAAATAGCTGCTGGAACCACGCACAGTCTTAGTTGGGTCGATTGACTACGTTAGAGACTTTTAATGTATTTTTGTATTGCTCTCCAGTCACGCAGTCGTCAAAGAATTGCAGCAGCTTTTTTTGCACAACACATAATGCCTATCTATTTTTCCCCACTTTCTTTTAATTTGCCATAAAATAACAAAAAAGAAGCTGAATTTAAAAAACCAAATAGGTGTCTCATGAAAAATTGTCAAACTCGTAATCCTGGTGTCTTATCTGCATTTTATTGCCTTGTGATTTTGTATCTTATCATCTATGCATTTCCCTTTGCATCTCTGCAGATGAGTGGGTGAAGTTCGACGATGACAAAGTGAGCGTGGTGTCACCAGAGGACATCTTGCGGCTGTCTGGTGGAGGTGACTGGCACATCGCGTATGTTCTACTCTATGGTCCGCGGAGACTGGAGATACTTGAGGAAGCAGACAAGGAGGAACATTAACGTTCTTGTGTGGGACAGAGGGCACCTTCCTTCAAATTTGACCCCCCGCCCCCACTCTCTCAAAAAAATGCACTGTCTGCAGAAGCCGTGCAATAAAACGTGTATTTACTTAATGGATCACCTCAATTTTTTCCCTTTAGGTGTTAAAATTTCAATCATGATGAGCTTCAAAGGACTGGATGAAAATGCGAGGCTGTTAATGTTTTATAAGTGTCATCTGGTTTTTAAGGTACAACAGTTTGCACTCACTTGGCTTTCATTCCTCTTCTTTTACACAGCAGGGGTGGGAAACTGACACTTACGCATCCCCCCCAAAAATGTTCTCTGTGCAGTATTTGCTGATTTTTGATGTGGTTGGGACAGCAAATATCCTGTTTTGCTCAAAGACACTTGTTTTTGTCATCAGACCAATGCCACGTCGAATATTGAACTACTCTTCTGTGCCATTTTAGTCCCAAGGAATTATGTTGGAATTATGGGAGGAGCTTCATTGAGTTGTCAAATAAAAATGTGTGAATGCGGGAGGAAATCTTGAGTATTTTGACAACTGCATTCAGGCCAGATTCAAACACAGAATCAATAACCTCAAACAGCTTGCCCACAAATGCAGTTTCGGGGAAGTGTAAAATGGTTTGAGTATATTTTCATAAACGCCCTGAGGAGAGCTTGAGGTAAATGCAACCTTGCTGAAAAAAGGTCCCCACCGCTGCTTGAGAAAACATCGGCCGAATGCTCACTTCTGACAGTCAAGATTAATTGAACTGTTGGGCGTTTCAAGTCTTATGTACTAACTGAGCACATTTTAGTTGTTTTATCTCCACTCTTGTTTTAAGTTATTGACTGGTGGCTTTTCATTAGTGTTGAAAATAATGAAAGTGTATGCTACTATGTATCAAAAGGCATCTTTAATGTGAAGCTAAGAAACACAAAAAGTTTCTCCACTCTTTGTACAAAAAAAAAAAAATCAGCCTGATTCAAGTTTCGCTGAGGTCATCTGCCATTTTGGCAAAGCCTGCAGCGTTGAGGGCCGCCACCAGGCTCTCCACGGTTGCCTGCGCCCCTTCTCGGTCCTGCCAAGTGACCAGCAGCAGCTTGGCACGAATGTCGGCATCCTCGCTTTCAGCCTCAATCTCACGGAGCTCGGCTGCGCGCATCTCCAAATGCGAGGCCAGCGACTTCCAGCGGCCACCCAGTTTAGCTGCCACGTCATCCATCTGCTGGTTGCTCACCATCTTGCTTGGCATACTTGGGCCTTGACAAGTCAAAGATGGAGAGTTCATGGGAAGGACACCCGAAAAAGAGTCTCAAGAGATATTTGATTCACGTGTCTTTCAGGTAAAATTATTTTCGTCAAAGGTTTAGTCATGTCCCGGCATGTGGATGAATGAGTTAAACTGATCTGTGGGCATTTTTGGTCCACATGAAGTGGCAAGCACCCATATGGAATAATGGCGTCTTATGGAAAAATGGCGTCTCACTGTCATTGCTGTCTTTGAGAAGATTGTCTTCATTTTCATCGTCATCCTCATCCTCGCCGGTTTTGATCTCCTCCGAGGGGATGTCCTTCTGTACGGTCACAAGACATTGTTACGTTAGTGGCCATTTTGTTTTCAAACACCATTAGAACTTGAAACTGTTCCTTACTGGCAACTCCTTGGCCAACTTGCTGACCATGCTGTCCAAGTAGTCAGCCAGACTGTTGAATTTCTGGTTGTTGGGCTGAAAAAAGTGTGGACTTCTTCTGGAGAGCAGCCGTAATGCCCGCCAGCCGTAGTTTGGGTTCCGGACGACCCTCGGGGAAGGAACACAGCAGTATAATATTGATGCATCCGCTTGGTTTTGTGTTTAAAATCAGGCAGTGGGGAACTGACTTGTACTCGTCTTCCACCATGTTGACAGGGTCAGCCTGTTCGATGGCTTCAGCGAAGAATTCATCCAGCGAGGGCATGAACTCTCTGCCATACAATAATGAGAAACAAAGCAGAGCCCCTAAAAACAGGTTCAAGTGTTCACCAAAACACATACGTCTAAAGAATTTGATGAATTTTTGACTAGATCAAAGCCTTCAAAAAAGTTTCACTTGCTGTCAAAATGACCAGCAAAGGTATTTGATCCTCAAATTGCAAACATTTCAACATAATCGCAAACCTGAAACAAATGTCTTTTTACCTGCTGTCTGACTTGCAGGCTTCAGTATTGTCCAAGTTCAAGTTCCACAAGCGAGTAAGCTCATCACTTGATATGTAAAAACATGAAAGAAACAAATAACAATAAAATACAAATAAACATGACAAATGTGAATTTCCAGGGGAAAAAAAATCCTCACTTTCCCATGAATATTTTTCTGTCAGGGCCTTTTCCCAGGAAGTCTTCAGGAGCAGCTCGTTTCCTGGAGGGCCGCTTGGGCTTATCGTCAACGGGCCTGACAAACGGGAAAATGTTGCAGACAAAAATCGAATCGACGCCCAAATCCTTGCGCCTTGGCATACCTCTCTTTGACAAAGCTGGGGCATCCTTCGTTTTTCCAAGAGATCCAGTTTTCTTCTGTGTTGAGGATGCGCTGCCGCAAGCAAGGCATAGGTCATTAACACGCTACGCCACGTCAGCTTCACCAATATTTGGGTCATCACTTACTTCCACCATCGTGGCAAACTTGTCCCCATCAGGCGGAATCTCTCTTAGAAGCTATGAGAGGACGGAATGATAACAATTGAAACATTGTAGTAGTAATATGAGAATTGGCAAAATGCTAGGCAGTATAGGGTAAGATGGAAACAGAGTGATATGACAAATTGATTCTTGCATTCATTACATTTCAAAATAGATCAGTGAGATGATTTTTTTAAATGTATTCTGTCATATAATTTGGAAAATGTCTATAGTATACAGGTAACATCCGAGTTACGACCGGGTTCCGTTCCAACAAAACGGTCGTAAGTCAAAATCAATTCAAAATGTTGAATAGAGACTACGCGCTAAATGACTTGCAAACGATCTGATTCGGACGCTACGGGGGCAGGCGGGCGTGGGCCTGGGTCGCCGGTGTGCGACCGGTAGCCTTCTCCCCGGCCTTACCCCGCTCTCTGGGTCGACCCCGCGGTTGTCCGCGGTGGCGACGCGCTCAACCCGCCACCTCGCCCCGAAGGCGAACGAACTGTCATCGTGTCAGCGACGAACTGTCAGCTCGGATGTTACCTATATATATATCAGTGCTGTAAATGTTATGCTTTATGATCGGCATTGATTTAAATTCATTTTAACAGGATATTTTTTATTGCAGGATCAATGCGGCACTACATCATACTAGATACTACGTTGCTCCAAAATAAACCGGAAACAAAACAATGAATGCACCGCACAGGTCCACACATACATAAACATATACATACAAACAAACACATACAGGCGCACAGACTTACCTGGTACACTAGTTTAGTGGTGTCCTCAATCCACGCAGCCTGGTCATCGTTTAGCAAGCAGCTGGAGCTTATAGAGCAATTTAAAAAAAAAAAAAATTGTAGTAATTCAGATGCAGTTTCCCCCAATTTCACAAATCCTTACCTTTTGAATTTGACTTGTCCTTTAAGGTACTGGAAGAGGATTAAGTATTGCAACAGAATGTGGCGGCGGAAGTTGCTGTCACTTAGCTGCAAGTCCATCAGCTGCAAAGGTTGATAATAACAAATATATTTGGAGAAAAAAACTAAAAAAACATGAGGCTGTTTTCATATTCAAGTGCTAAATAGCAAGTCTTCCTGTTCTGTCTCCCTCTGGTGGTCATTGTGATTAGTTTCTCTGAATGTGTTATAAAACATACATACATATACAGGTAACATCCGACTTACGACCAGCTCAACTTACAACCACCCATACTTGCGACCACTACCTCCAGACCCAATTTTATTTAAAAATTGGAATTCTACGCCTGGCACGGCAACACGCGAGCAGGTCGTACACAGGCTTTTGATTGGCTGCCAAGTAGCCAAACGCCAAATTCCAAATTGCCAAATGAACGTTCGTTTGGCAATTTGGACTATACTTCGGACTATACCGTGACTGTAAAGTGTACTTGAAAGTTTTGAAAGGCGCTTAGAAAGACGAGTCCATGTAGCTTGTAACGGTTTGCTCGTAGCTTTTGCTTTATTGTATAAAACAAACGTTTGACTTAAAAAAAAAAAATCCCTTTTTTTTCTTGAAGAAGTCGGCCACCCGGGCTGTGATGTTTTGAAAGTTGTACGACAGCGTGTACGACAATTTTGTCCAGCCAGCCAGCATCTTACTCTCGCACAGCAATCGACCGTGTGATGGCACCAGAGGGGGGAGTTTGCGAGTCATTTAGCCTCCGAATCTCGATTCAACATTTTGAATGGATTTCGACTTACGACTGTTTGGTCGGAACGGAACTCAGTCGTAAGTTCCCTGTATTTCTTCAGATAATGTTGATTGTCCAACCAACCTTCCATGAACCCACACAAAACCCACGCTGGCCCGGGGAGAACATCAAACTCCCCCACTGGAAGGCCAGAGATCCCCAAGATCTGCACTGTGAAGTTGAGGTGCTACCCACTAAACCACCACTACCGCTATTTTGTTCTGACATTGTAAATTAAAAATAACACATAAAAATAGAACTATATCAGCTCATCATTTGCTGAGTGAGGTTCATTTTATCATGTGCTGATATCGTGAGACATGATTGTTGATGAAATTGTATCTACAACTAAGTTTGTTTCCTCGGAATGTATTTGAAAAACATATTTCTCCATTATTGATTCTACTTATTACATAACTGGGCTACAACATTAGCGACTCCAAGGACATTTGTGAATACAGTGGTATACAGTGAATACAGTGATTTCTTATTATTTTTACAAACCAAATTGCTCTACAGTACTTTTTTTTTTAATAATTAATATTTTTTTTTCCTTGTGTAACCTGGTGAAAATGGAGTGGTCTTTTGTGTGTTGGATGCGACAGCTACAGCAGTGTTTGAAATAACATCTGCTCGGAAGCGAAAAGATGAGTGCATGCGTACAACTTTTACGTCGGGCGTACAACTTTCAAAACGTCACAGCCCGGGTGGCCGACTTCTTCAAGAAAAAAAGGGATTTTTTTTTAAGACAAACGTTTGTTTTATACAATAAAGCAAAAGCTACGAGCAAACCGTTACAAGTTACATGGACTCGTCTTTCTAAGCGCCTTTCAAAACTTTCAAGTACACTTTACAGTCACAGTATAGTCCGAAGTATAGTCCAAATTGCCAAACGAACATTCGTTTGGTAATTTGAATACTTGGCAGCCAATCAGAAGCCTGTTTTGTGCTTCGGACTATACAGTGACTGTAAAGTGTACTTTATATTAAGGCGCACACATTTTAACAATACCCAATACAAAAATAAATGAACAATGCTCACTAGATATGAAAACAATCTAAAATATATGACTATGTTAGTGTCATTATTAATGACAGGAATCAAAAGGAAAAACAAAAAGATTCTTTAATCTATGGGATGGCACAAAATGTAACTAGCTAGCCCGAGGGGCAGGAAGAGGGAAAGAGCCAAGAGAGGAGAGAGAAAAAAGCGGAAGGGGCCTGTTGGGAGAGCTTTTATAAAAAGACGGACAGGATGTGACGCCATGACAGGAAGTCTGAGAAAAGAAAAAGATGTAAAGACGGACAGAATGTGACATGACAGGAAGTCCGAGAAAATAAAACGATGTGTAAGGAAATAGAAAAGATGTTTAAAATGTGTTTGTATAGCGAATTGCCCTAACACTTAGCTGTCGTCGTAGTTCAAATCTGGCGTCGGTTGTGGTTGAAACGAAAAGACGAGTGCATGCGTACACGTTCACGCTGACGCAGGCACAGCAGAGAGCAGAGGACTATCAGGTGCTGAGGCGCACTTTGCTTGAGTGGTATCGCGAGAAGCAATGTTCGTTTTTTTAGGGGGGGGCTAAAGACACCGTACTATAAATGGTGGTTTTTTTTTAGCCAGAAAAAACCACCATGTATAGTATGAGGTTTTCAGCCCCTCAAAAAAACAACCATGTATAGTAACGCGTTTTTAGCCCTCCCCAAGAAACGACCACGTATAGTAAGGCGTTTTTAGCCCAAATAAATGACCATGTATATACATTTCACCCTGGTTTTGGACTTTAAATGGTGAGTATAGTTTTGCTTTTCTGAATGTTGCTGCGCCAATGACCATTTTGTGTTTGCGAGCCTTTTACTGAGCATCTTCATCTTTAGTAAGTTGATAGAGTTGCTTGTTCAGCAGCCACAAGGGGACATAAGCCAGTGTCTTTTTGTGCCGGTCCCAAGCCCGAATAAATACAGAGGGTTGTGTCAGGAAGGGCATCCGACGTAAAAGCTAGACCAAAACAAACATTTTGGCTAATTGATTTACTGATTGGCTAGTAACATTGTAAGGTAACTAGTCTGGCTGGCTGGTAAGAAAAAAATTTGAATTTTTAGGCCTGACATGTAAACCTGTGTAAAATACAAACAAAATAAAACCAAAATAAATAGACACTTCTTAGTCAATCAATGATTAAAAAGTGTCACCTTCTCACTGGTGAGGAATTTGGCAAAGTAGACGTGCTCCCCGCCGGAGGCTCGCAGCTCCTCCAGCTTCCTCTTGGACGCTTGCATGTCATCCAACTTGAAACTCTTGAACACGGCCAGCGTCTCGTCCGAGTACTGCGGCAAAAACCACATCTGTGCATTTCGCTTCAACCGCGCCCACGCGACTCAATGAGCAGAAGTTGCCGCAGTTCCATACCTTGAGGAAGGTCATCCAAGATACTTTGTCGTAGCACTGCACGGGGTTCCGGAAGTAGTCCTGTAGCGTCCAGAACTTTCTGTACAGGTTGTAGTCAATGGGGATGGAGCTGAAAAGCGCACCGACAATGCTGATGAGCAGCTACATTTTTCAGGTGCTGTTTTCCCCGCATGTTGTTACGTACCATGATGCTGGAGCTTCCTCCTCGCCCATCTCCCCTTCTTCCACTTCCATGCCGTCTTCCTTATCGTTTGTGTGCTGCCAGGACAACAAAAATGGCAGTCATTGAAACACACTACCTCCAAAAGACAACCAATACAAAGCTTCATGAAAACAAAATGCATGAAATATCTAATAGAACACCCACCATGTACAAATCAGATGTGAAAATTGAGTCATTTTTTGGGACACCGCAATCCAAGATTGACGTTCGCCATACGACAGAAATTGAAATTGCCATGCAAAAAAGTCAGAGGTTGAACCTGTGACAGCTCAAATGCTCACTTTGAGTCCAAAGGTGCTTTCATCTTCATTTTTGTTGAACACTGTGATGTTGTCCAAGTTGAACTGACTCTGGAGATTCAAACCTAACAACAACACCAGACAACAGAACAGCTATTCTCGCATGAAATCACTTTACACTACTTGATCATTATTCGCAGGATGAAGCACTTGGATCAGGGGTGGGCAAACTTTTTGACTCGCGGGCCGCATTGGGTTCTAAAATTTGACAGAGAGGCCGGGCCAGGAGCATTTGGAGGGAGTGTTTGGGCCGGAAATACTCTGAACAAGTTATGTCCATAATTTATAAAATCACTTCAAATGACTTCGACGGAGCGTATTTTAAGATTCCACAGCATATAGCTATAGTTTACGTTTTGAGACTTGCGCTGAATATTCATGAAGTCTTGCTTTCGAGTTGATGACGATCCCCATGTGACGTCACGTTTGGACCGCCCTTGACCGAGAAGGCGACATACAATGCATTTTGGGTACTTTGTTTGGTCAGAAAACTTCGTGTTGATGGTGAAATTAGAAAGAAAACACATAAATACTGTGATGGTGAATCGTTGTGTGTTGCACCAAGACAACTATTTGATATTCGCTGACACAAATTCCCAGCTGACAAATCAACCCATTTCCAACGGAGCTTGGGTGCAATCTTCTGCATTTTCTGGGTGCTACATTGCTGTCATTGACGGCTCGAATTGATACGGAAGGACTTCTTTAATCAATTGCAAACATTTATGCTTTCCTCTTCAGAACTATTTGAATCATATTCATAACTGGATGAGTAACAAGAAAACATCTTCTCCAAATCTCAAGCCATTGTTTTGATTCTCGATCAAAGGCAAGACGTCTTGGCGTGACGTCACGAACAAAGGGGCGGGACCTTCTGAAACTGACCATTTCCGGATTCATTTTATAGTCATTTTTATTGGTGTTTTTCATTTAAGTAAAAATATCAGCCTGCCTTATTTGGGTATCTTAGATGCTATAAAACATTTTTCTGATGTCAGTGGGAAACAAAAACAAAAAATGGTGCTGGTTGTCCTTTAAATGTAGTATGTACAAACCTCATAGCACAGTAACAACACTACAACCCAATTTATTAACTGTCTTTCAAATGTGAAAAATATTCCTGATCAATTAATAAATTTGGCTGATATAGTCACTCTCTCTCCTCTGGACATGTCCAAACCATCTCAGTCTGGCCTCTCTGACTTTCTCTCCAAAGCCTCGAATATGAGTTGTCCCTCTAATGTACTCATTCCTGATCCTATCCAACCTGGTCACTCCCAAAGAAAACCTCAACATCTTCAGCTCTGCTACCTCCAGCTCCGCTTCCTGTCTTTTCTTCAGTGGCACTGTCTTCCAGTCCAAACATCATGGCTGGTCTCACCACTGTTTTATACACTTTTGCTTTCATCCTAGATGAAACCCTTCTATCACACATCCCACCTGACATTTTTCTCCAGCCGCTCCAGCCTGCCTGGACACGCTTCTTCACCTCTTTTCCACACTCTCCATTGCTCTGGACAGTTGAACCCAAGTACTTAAAATCCCCCACCTTCTTCATCTCTTCTCCCTGTAGCATCACTCTTGCACTTGGATCCCTCTCATTCACACACATATATTCCGTCTTGCTGTGACTGATCTTCATTCCTCTCCTTACCAGGGCATATCTCCACATCTCCAGTTTCTCCCTCACCTGTTCCCGATTCTCGCTACAAAACACAATGTCATCTGCAAACATCATGGTCCAAGGAGATTCTTGTCTAACATCGTCTGTCAGCCTGTCCATCACCATAGCAAACAAGAAGGGGCTCAGAGCTGACCCCTGGTGGAGTCCCACCTCCACCTTGAATTCCTCCGTCACACCCACAGCACACCTCACAACTGTCTTACAGTCATGATACATGTCTTGCACCGCTCTGACATACATTTCTGTCACTCCAGACTTCCTCATGCAATACCACAGCTCTTCTCTGGGCACCCTGTCGTACGATTTCTCCAGATCTACAAAGACACAAGGCAATTCCTTCTGACCTTCTCTGTACTTATCTAACAGCATTCTTAAAGCAAACACTGCATCTGTCGTACTCTGTTTTGGCATGAAGCCACACTGCTGCTCACAAATGTTCACTGCTACTACTACTACTACTACTACTAATAATAATAATACATTTCATTTATAAGTGCCTTTCAAATCCCAAAGTCCCTTTACAGTCAGAGGATAAAGTTTTTCTGTCGGTGAGCAGTGGCAGCCACATGCGCCAGCGTTCACTCAACCCGAGGTAACTCAAATAGATAGAAAGCTAGCTTGCTAGTGGATAGCAAATAAATAGCTAATAGATAGCCAGATAGCCCACAGCTTGCCAGCTTACAGCCAGTCAGCTAGACAGTTAATAGCGAGCCAACTCGCTAATGGATAGCTAACAAATAGCTAATAAATAGCCAGATAGCCAACAGCTATCATTTTCCCGCAATGACAAGATGAGGCTAGTACAACACAAGAAATAGGACTAAATAGGAAAAAAACAGCCAGCATGGAAAAAATATATTATGTGTCAACAAATTTGGCTGATACCGTTTGAAAAGGATAAGTGAAAATGGCTTTGCATATAACGTGATAACAATAAAGCGCCATTATAAGTGCCCTCAAGTTTTGATTAAAGTGGGAGTTTCCATTTGTTAGACTAACACAAATGTTTCGGCAAAAGGACACTGAGTAACTCATTCCAGTTGTTTCGGTCATTGGGCCGCTAATATCAATAAGAATTGCCAATCTTAATTTTTGGTTAATAAGCATATATATTTTATAATAGCAGATGGATGTTGTAAAAAAGGACATAAAGGGAGCTGGTGTGAGAGGATGCACAAAACCGGGTTAGATGGAGGTCATTGAGTCACTGTGGCGACCCCTGAAGGGAAAAGCCGAAAGGAAAAGAAGATTTTATAATAGCAGATATAAAATTAATTGGTCAATATAAAACGAGTTAAATGTATTCATAATCCCACTGTATTTATTGTAATATTCAAAGTTAATCTATTATGATGTGAGTAATTCTTTGATAGCACATTGTCCCAATTGGACATGATTGGAGGTGTAACCCAACATCCTTTATATGTATGAGTTGTGCATACCAGATTTTTCTGACAGGGGGAAGAGGCGAGCCAAGAAGAGTTGGATCCGTCCACAGAAGACAGTGTTCTGAGACTTGGACAGACGCCGTAGAAGATCTAGTTTATTGAACAAGAGTGTTTAACTTTGACTTCAACAATTTTAAAAGACAATCTCATAAAGAAATAATAGCTTACCGTTACACATCCTTAACAGGTAGTTCTTACCAGCAGTGTAGAATGAGTTCTGTGAGAAGGACAGAGCTTTTAGGAAGGGAGCATTAATAAAAAATACATAAAACAAAGAAAGGTTGTTTGTTTTTTTGTATTTACGGATTTCCATGTGGAGACGTTCTTCTCTACAAAGGTAAAGATGATGTCACATTGGTCCAAAGGAAGACTGTCCAGCACATCTCCCAGCAGCACAAAAGGCGTCGTTGCAGAGCAGATACCTGCATGGAAACAAAATGACTTTTAGCAGCAGCCTCGTAAAACTACTCTGTTGTCGCTGTTTTGAAGAACAAATTTTGGTCTGCTTATTTAAAATTGATATACATGCAGTCATTCTTTCCATACTTCATATCCACATCATAGTCACGGTTGAGCGAGGACCAATCTCACCTGACAAACACATTTAACAGATATAATTGTTTTTATTTTTGGTTCAACATACACGGGGCCTAGAATTAAGTGTTTATTCATCAAACAGTTCACCCAAGTAAAAAAAAAAAATCTGTATTTTAATAGAGGTGGAACAGGCACCAATAAAAACTCTGGAATGAGTTAAAGTTGCGTATGGACAGCGGAAACACGTTCATTACCTTCAGTGACGGCATCGATGCTCATGTAGATAAGAGACAAGGAGTCCTCACAGCTCGAAGCCTGGTCCACCTGAGACAAACGCAAACATGAGCTACATGCGCGTGTGTAACGAATATATATATATATAAGTTGACGTGTCTTACAATCTGTTCTCCGAGGAACCCTCTAAATGCCTGATCCAGTGTGGTCTTTTTTTCGGTCTCACTGCAAAGCGAAGTTAGCAGAAAGTTAGCATGCACGCGGTGTTATTGGGTTTGTTTTGTCATCGCTTACTTTCCAGGGATGTGATTAAAAGCTTGTATTATCGCTTTACTGCTCTTGTCCCTCAGCGTTTGCTTGATGGATTCCTACGAGTTTACGACAGTAACATTTCACGTGAGACAACACCAAACTGTTAGCAGAGGCTAAATTAGCAAAGAGGTAGTGGAAAATGAAGCGCGGGTCACACGTTTTCAGACAGGCGTATTTTAGGATGACACAGCACAGCACTGAATGGTGTACTCTTCCGTAAATAAAGACTATTTGACGTTTTCCCACCGTGAGCTTGTCTTTGGCTTCAATAAAATCAAATAAGTGAGGTGACATCTTTCCAAACAACGAGCCAGAAGTCGAGTTAACTGCTTCCGGGTTGTTGATCATTGAGTCGTGGTGCATTCAATAATATCGGAAAGGCTATAAGCATGGTATTCAGTTCCTTGCAGTCACACGTCAATATTCTATGGCTTATGAACCAAAATATTTAACATTAATTTTAATCAGAAATCACATTTTTCGAGTTTTTAGTTTTCAGCTTCGAATGGCAGTGTGTATATAGGTATACATACATACATACATACATACGTATGTATGTATGTATGTATGTATGTGTGTGTGTGTGTGTGTGTGTGTGTGTGCGTGCGTGCGTGCGTATGTATGTATGTGTGTGTGTGTGTGTGTGTGTGTGTGTGTGTGTGTGTGTGTGTGTGTGTGCGTGTGTGTGTGTGTGTGCGTGCGTGCGTGCGTGCGTGCGTACGTACGTATGAATGTATGTGTGTGTGTGTGGGTGTATGTGTGTGTGCGTGTATGCATGTATACATACATACATACATACATACATACATATATATATACATACATACATACATACATACATACATACATACATACATACATACATACATACATACATACATACATACATACATACATATACTTCCTTGTTTCATGTACAACTTCCTCGCCGTTCACGCACATGCACCCCCCCCCCCACACACACGCGCACACACACACACACGCGCACACACACGCACGCACACCACACACACACAGGCGCGCATTCTCCAGAGAGGATGTGATGTTTGGCATAAAAAAATCAAGGTTAGAAGGGATTACTGAAACTCCAAGTTTTATACCAACATGGTTGAAAACTAGCATTAAAAAGTGTCACGTACATGTCACCGATCAAATTAAAGAACCAGACACAGATGTTGCAATATTGTGATTATTTTGCCAAGGTGAGTTTGCATAACAATGCATTAAACAAAAAATAGTTTTTTTTTTGTTTTTTTTTGTTTTGCTTTTTGTTTGCATGAAAACATCAAAATGTAGCATTTTTCTGGTGGCCAAGATCTGGTTGAGCATTGTAGGCAAAAAGTACAATAGCATTCCCATGCCACTACTTTTTTGTTCTCTCTCTTTCTTTCTGTTTTCTCACTTCTTTATTTCTAGATTCATATAATTAGAGCTTCTCCCAACACTCTCCCATGTTTCCCCAGGCCTGGAAATAATCAAGCGCTACAGTCTTGTGGGCCAAATCATTTGCGGCACAAAAACGAGCGTGGGGAAACAAAAAGAGCATTGTGCACTCGGTGGAGGACAAACTACAAAACAAGTTTGTGTACACAATGCTGCGACCTCCATTGGGTTTGAGCAAACTAAGGAATGAAACGTCGGTCACACAGTGCCCATTAAACTCACGTGAGGACGTTTTGTGTCATATCACGGCCATAACGGACTTAGATTTATGGAGGATATCACATTCTTAAAGTTCAGTTGCGTTTATGCGGTTTAAACCGGAATGACGAGACATTTCCATTTCGCAGGAGCAAAATGGGTTAATGGTCCAAGCCGAAAGTGTGATGATACCACTGGAAATGGTGCCTTCAGGTAAAGTAGGAAGCAACCAGGTTCCACCGGAATTTCACAGGAATTCCACAGGAATTCCACAAGAATCACCAAATTTGATGTCCTTCCAGCCTGTGAGTAATTTTCCATGTTGAAGGACGCACTAAAACGGAAATTGGACTTGGACACCAAACTTTTATAGTGACAAGTAAAATGTTTCGGACACTGACAACACATTAATGATTACCTGGAACATAATCGCAATGATCTGCCAACCATGCACAGAACACCTTAGGGCCCTGATAAACTCACAAAAAAAATCACATCAAGAATATATTGGTACAATTTCAACAACCTTGGCTCGATTAACATCAGAGCATAACATGTTGAGAAATGCTCCCAAAGTCAATGGAAAGTTATTCAATGATTAGCTAAGAATGTCTGCACACATTAGAGTATAAACTTAAAAGCCACCAAGTGCACAGGTGGAGGAAGGACACCTTCACAAAGGACCCAGGAAAAATCATTGCTCTCTTATTACAATTCATTTATATTCAGCATTGTCAACATTGTATTCATTGCAATTGATCAATCTATCCTTTTTCTGAATCGCTTATCATTAGGAGGTTTTTGGGACGTGCTGGAACCTAGCCGAGCTGCCTTAGGGCAAGATAGGTGGGGGACACCCTGATCTGGTTGCCACCCTACCGCAGGGCACACATAGACATACAGTACAGTACAACCATTTGTGCTCACAATCACATCTTGAGGCAATTTGGAGCCCCCAATCAATTTGCTTCTCCAGTTAGGTGCAGAGCCAGCTGTAATATGAACAAAATGACATTCCAAAAATGACTTTCCATCTCATCTCATTTTCCGTACCGCTTATTCCTCATTAGGGTCGCGGGGGTTGCTGGAGCCTATCCCAGCTGTCTTCGGGCACGAGGCGGGGGACACCCTGAATTGGTTGCCAGCCAATCGCAGGGCACACTAAGACATACAACAGTCACTCTCACACTCACACCTAGGGACAATTTGGAGTGGTCAATCTGCCTGCCATGCATGTTTTTGGAGTGTGGGAGGAAACCGGAGGACCCGGAGAACACCCACGCGGGTCCGGGGAGAACATGCAAACTCCACATAGGGAGGCCAGACCGGGACGCGAACCGGCGACCTCTGCACTGTGAAGCCAGTGTGCTAACCACTCGACTACCGGGCCTCAAATGACTTTCCAGTGTAATGATAAATAAGTTGCTGAAAGTCACGTTATGTAAATGGTAACTTGTAGGCTGCGTGCACATTTTAAATCACGACTCAACATTCACAAATGACGGAAATGTGCTTTTGGAAGGTTAAAATGTTACATGTGCTTCACTGCTCTTGGCTAAACAGTGTGTTAAGATTCTGCACCATTAAGCAGAACAACTATCAGGAGTAAGGTCGTGTTGACTTGGCAACTTAAAGTAAAAAAAATGAATGAATGGATGAAAGCCTGCCTCAGTCCTTTCCTTTTATGACGCTTTGCATCCACATCTCCTGGCCACCCCTATGTCCCACATTACACAGTAAATACCATAAAGCTTTTTCGAAGTGTGCACAATGCAACCACAGATTTACAGGGTTGCTTTGTTCATAATGTTGCTCTTGAAAGCAAAAAAAGTGAGTGCCAAAAACTCCTTTGGAGTGCATAATGAAGCAGTGGCATGCTGCTGAGCAACACTCGTCTCAGCTCCTTGCCAAATGGAAAATTTGGAAAAACAAAAACAACCAAAGTTTTATTTCCTCTCATTCTTCATCTGATCACAGCACTTTTTCAGAAGGATCAAAGGTTCTCAAAGTGGCATCCCTAAATTCCTGGACAACACAATTTTTGTGTATACATATTATTCATGTATAGTTTTGTGTTCGTGTGTACCATAAACATCCCATCAGTTTGTCTTTCACAAAATGAAGAGTCAAGAAATGAAAACTAAAAAGGTACAGTGAGACCTCAACTTACAAACACCTTATCTTACAAACCTTTTGTCTTACAAATGTCAAATTTATGAAAATTAAACCTTATAATAAGCACTATTTTTATAATACACACCCACCACGGCTGGCAGAGTGATCTTCGGCGGGAGCACACGACCGAACAGCACCAGAGGTTAAGTTACCAACAGTCCTTATGGAAGGTGACTCTCCTTCCATAAGCCATCAACGACCATCAAAAAGGTAAATAAAACTTTATTTTACAGCACAGTTTATTTCTTTAATTACAGTCCTCATGTAATGCGCCTCTCTTTCCAAACAGCAATTCCCTTTGAACTTCGACCTCCAACGCCATTCCATCAAGCCATAAATGACCATCACAAATGTAAATAAAGTGACTTTATGATACAATGCAGTGTATTTCTTTCATTGCAATACAATAGCACATTTATTATACATAGAATAAGGTATGTTGTGTGTAGTTTTAAGGCTTATTTAGTTGAAAAGTATATTTTATGGAAACCCGGGAACGGATTATTCCCATTTTAATGGTTTCCTATGGGATTTTTTTTTTGAGATACACACTTTTCGCCTTATACACTCTGTCTGGGAACCAATTAAGTCTGTAAGTTGAGGTCTCACTGTATATAGGTCACCTTTAACCGATGCAATACACGATTTGTATCGCAGGATATTGTGTACGGTCATAAAATTGCAGCTTGTAATCACAGCCATTGAGATATCTATCTTAGTTTTGTGTCTACTCATTTAAAGTTTGATATTACTTTAAAAATACATATATTCATGCTGAACCCCAACCTTTGAAAGGATAAAATGTATGACATAAATGAAGTTTAATTTTTTACTGTACTATCTTTCTTTCCTCTCGCTACTTTGACTTCTGTTGGGTTTTTTTTCACCTTGGAAAAATAGCCTCTCGCCTGAACCCTGTAAAATTACATTTTTTCCCCCAACAAAATACATTCTAAACTATTTAGGATACATATAGTAGCTGTGTTTGGTTGCCTTTGAGATTGAGGTTTGAAGGGATTGACAACCTTTGCTTGGATGGTGACTGGCAAGCTTGAGTCAGGCCTGCGTGTGGGCCGTCCTGAACAGCAGGACCATGATGGAACTTCAATATTTCTGTTCATTATGGTGCTGTGTGTTAACAAGTGTTTTCTCAGTACCCAGGTCCCATTTGCCTTCAGATCATGCAC